>NW_027513617.1:0-163749 GCF_048772815.1 Callospermophilus lateralis
ACATTCATTTGAAAGGTGTTCCAAGCTTCCAATATACTACTGGGTTTCTGAATACTCGGCAAATTTTTTTTCATCCGACCTTGATGATCTCTGTGGTAATGATCAGTTCACTAAGTCCACTTAGCTGCCCAATTTTCACTCTTCTAGGATGAAGCGTTCGTTACCAGTAACAGTTTGAATTTTTAGGTTTCACTCTATATCCTCCTATACGGATAGATGGGTTTTTTAAGTCTAAATCAAACACGGTTTGTGCTAGCTCCTTGAAACTTGACAAAATAAAGTAGTTCTAAGTTCTGTCTTTGTGGTTTGCTTCCTTTTGAAATAGCCACAAGCAAAGACTGCGTAAAACACATTCATTGGAAAGGTGTTCCAAGCTTCCAAAATACTACTGGTTTTCTGAATACTCGGCAAATTTTTTTTCATCCGACCTTGATGATCTCTGTGGTAATGATCAGTTCACTAAGTCCACTTAGCTGCCCAATTTTCACTCTTCTAGTATGAAGCGTTCGTTACCAGTAACAGTTTGAATTTTTAGGTTTCACTCTATTTCCTCCTATACAGATAGATGTGTTTTTAAGTCTAAATCAAACACGGTTTGTGCTAGCTTCTTGAAACTTGACAAAATAAAGTAGTTCTAAGTTCTGTCTTTGTGGATTGTTTCCTCTTGAAATAGCCACAAGCAAACATTGCGTAAAACACCTTCATTGGAAAGGTGTGCCAAGCTTCCAAAATACTACTGGTTTTCTGAATACTCGGCAAATTTTTTTTCATCCGACCTTGATGATCTCAGTGGTAATGATCAGTTCACTAAGTCCACTTAGCTGCCCAATTTTCACTCTTCTAGGATGAAGCGTTCGTTACCAGTAACAGTTTGAATTTTTAGGTTTCACTCTATTTCCTCCTATACAGATGGATGTGTTTTTTAAGTCTAAATCAAACACGGTTTGTGCTAGCTCCTTGAAACTTGACAAAATAAAGTAGTTCTAAGTTCTGTCTTTGTGGTTTGCTTCCTCTTGAAATAGCCAGAAGCAAACACAGCGTAAAACACCTTTATTGGAAAGGTGTTCCAAGCTTCCAAAATACTACTGGTTTTCTGAATACTCGGCAAATTTTTTTTCATCCGACCTTGATGATCTCTGTGGTAATGATCAGTTCACTAAGTCCACTTAGCTGCCCAATTGTCACTCTTCTAGGATGAAGCGTTCGTTACCAGTAACAGTTTGAATTTTTAGGTTTCACTCTATTTCCTCCTATACAGATAGATGTGTTTTGTAAGTCTAAATCAACACGGTTTGTGCTAGCTCCTTGAAACTTGACAAAATAAAGTAGTTCTAAGTTCTGTCTTTGTGGTTTGTTTCCCCTTGAAATAGCCACAAGCAAACACTGCGTAAAACACCTTTATTGGAAAGGTGTTCCAAGCTTCCAAAATACTACTGGTTTTCTGAATACTCGGCAATTTTTTTTTCATCCGACCTTGATGATCTCTGTGGTAATGATCAGTTCACTAAGTCCACTTAGCTGCCCAATTTTCACTCTTCTAGGATGAAGCGTTCGTTACCAGTAACAGTTTGAATTTTTAGGTTTCACTCTATTTCCTCCTATACAGATAGATGAGTTTTTTAAGTCTAAATCAAACACGGTTTGTGCTAGCTCCTTGAAACTTGACAAAATAAAGTAGTTCTAAGTTCTGTCTTTGTGGTTTGTTTCCTCTTGAAATAGCCACAAGCAAACACTGCGTAAAACACTTTCATTGGAAAGGTGTGCCAAGCTTCCAAAATACTACTGGTTTTCTGAATACTCGGCAAATTTTTTTTCATCCGACCTTGATGATCTCTGTGGTAATGATCAGTTCACTAAGTCTACTTAGCTGCCCAATTTTCACTCTTCTAGAATGAAGCGTTCGTTACCAGTAACAGTTTGAATTTTTAGATTTCACTCTATTTCCTCCTATACAGATAGATGTGTTTTTTAAGTCTAAATCAAACACGGTTTGTGCTAGCTCCTTGAAACTTGACAAAATAAAGTAGTTCTAAGTTCTGTCTTTGTGGTTTGTTTCCTCTTGAAATAGCCACAAGCAAATACTGCGTAAAACACATTCATTGGAAAGGTGTTCCAAGCTTCCAAAATACTACTGGTTTTCTGAATACTCGGCAAATTTTTTTTCATCGGACCTTGATGATCTCTGTGGTAATGATCAGTTCACTAAGTCCACTTAGCTGCCCAACTTTCACTCTTCTAGGATGAAGCGTTCGTTACCAGTAACAGTTTGAATTTTTAGGTTTCACTCTATTTTC
This sequence comes from Callospermophilus lateralis, assembly GCF_048772815.1. NCBI lineage: Eukaryota > Metazoa > Chordata > Mammalia > Rodentia > Sciuridae > Callospermophilus > Callospermophilus lateralis. The sequence continues at coordinate 2,295 of NW_027513617.1, forward strand.
TCCTATACAGATAGATGTGTTTTTTAAGTCTAAATCAAACACGGTTTGCGCTAGCTCCTTGAAACTTGACAAAATAAAGTAGTTCTAAGTTCTGTCTTTGTGGTTTGTTTCCTCTTGAAATAGCCACAAGCAAAGACTGCGTAAAACACCTTTATTGGAAAGGTGTTCCAAGCTTCCAAATACTACTGGTTTTCTGAATACTCGGCAAATTTTTTTTCATCCGACCTTGATGATCTCTGTGGTAATGATCAGTTCACTAAGTCCACTTAGCTGCCCAATTTTCACTCTTCTAGGATGAAGCATTCGTTACCAGTAACAGTTTTAATTTTTAGGTTTCACTCTATTTCCTCCTATACAGATAGATGTGTTTTTTAAGTCTAAATCAAACACGGTTTGTGCTAGCTCCTTGAAACTTGACAAAATAAAGTAGTTCTAAGTTCTGTCTTTGTGGTTTGTTTCCTCTTGAATTAGCCACAAGCAAAGACTGCGTAAAACACCTTTATTGGAAAGGTGTGCCAAGCTTCCAAAATACTACTGGTTTTCTGAATACTCGGCAAATTTTTTTTCATCCGACCTTGATGATCTCTGTGGTAATGATCACTTCACTAAGTCCACTTAGCTGCCCAATTTCACTCTTCTAGGATGAAGCGTTCGTTACCAGTAACAGTTTGAATTTTTAGGTTTCACTCTATTTCCTCCTATACAGATAGATGTGTTTTTAAGTCTAAATCAAACACGGTTTGTGCTAGCTCCTTGAAACTTGACAAAATAAAGTAGTTCTACGTTCTGTCTTTGTGGTTTGTTTCCTCTTGAAATAGCCACAAGCAAAGACTGCATAAAACACATTCATTGGAAAGTTGTTCCAAGCTTCCAAAATACTACTGGTTTTTTGAATACTCGGCAAATTTTTTTACATCCGACCTTGATGATCTCTGTGGTAATGATCAGTTCACTAAGTCCACTTAGCTGCCCAACTTTCACTCTTCTAGGATGAAGCGTTCGTTACCAGTAACAGTTTGAATTTTTAGGTTTCACTCTATTTCCTCCTATACAGATAGATGTGTTTTTTAAGTCTAAATCAAACACGGTTTGTGCTAGCTCCTTGAAACTTGACAAAATAAAGTAGTTCTAAGTTCTGTCTTTGTGGTTTGTTTCCTCTTGAAATAGCCACAAGCAAAGACTGCGTAAAACACATTCATTGGAAAGGTGTTCCAAGCTTCCAAAATACTACTGGTTTTCTGAATACTCGGCAAATTTTTTTTCATCCGACCTTGTTGATCTCTGTGGTAATGATGAGTTCACTAAGTCCACTTAGCTGCAGAATTTTCACTCTTCTAGGATGAAGCGTTCGTTACCAGTAACAGTTTGAATTTTTAGGTTTCACTCTATTTCCTCCTATACAGATAGATGTGTTTTTTAAGTCTAAATCAAACACAGTTTGTGCTAGCTCCTTGAAACTTGACAAAATAAAGTAGTTCTAAGTTCTGTCTTTGTGGTTTGTTTCCTCTTGAAATAGCCACAAGCAAAGACTGCGTAAAACACATTCATTGGAAAGGTGTTCCAAGCTTCCAAAATACTACTGGTTTTCTGAATACTCGGCAAATTTTTTTTCATCCGACCTTGATGATCTCTGTGGTAATGATCAGTTCACTAAGTCCACTTAGCTGCCCAATTTTCACTCTTCAAGGATGAAGCGTTCGTTACCAGTAACAGTTTGAATTTTTAGGTTTCACTCTATTTCCTCCAATACAGATAGATGTGTTTTTTAAGTCTAAATCAAACACGGTTTGTGCTAGCTCCTTGAAACTGATCAGTTCACTAAGTCCACTTAGCTGCCCAATTTTCACTCTTCTAGGATGAAGCGTTCGTTACCAGTAACAGTTTGAATTTTTAGGTTTCACTCTATTTCCTCCTATACAGATAGATGTGGTTTTTAAGTCTAAATCAAACACGGTTTGTGCTAGCTCCTTGAAACTTGACAAAATAAAGTAGTTCTAAGTTCTGTCTTTGTGGTTTGTTTCCTCTTGAAATAGCCACAAGCAAAGACTGCGTAAAACACATTCATTTGAAAGGTGTTCCAAGCTTCCAAAATACTACTGGGTTTCTGAATACTGGGCAAATTTTTTTTCATTCGACCTTGATGATCTCTGTGGTAATGATCAGTTCACTAAGTTCACTTAGCTGCCCAATTTTCACTCTTCTAGGATGAAGCGTTCGTTACCAGTAACAGTTTGAATTTTTAGGTTTCACTCTATTTCCTCCTATACAGATAGATGTGTTTTTTAAGTCTAAATCAAACACGGTTTGTGCTAGCTCCTTGAAACTTGACAAAATAAAGTAGTTCTAAGTTTTGTCTTTGTGGTTTGTTTCCTCTTGAAATAGCCACAAGCAAAGACTGCGTAAAACACATTCATTGGAAAGGTGTGCCAAGCTTCCAAAAAACTACTGGTTTTCTGAATGCTCGGCAAATTTTTTTTAATCCGACCTTGATGATCTCTGTGGTAATGATCACTTCACTAAGTCCACTTAGCTGCCGAATATTCACTCTTCTAGGATGAAGCGTTCGTTACCAGTAACAGTTTTGTGTTTTTAGGTTTCACTGTATTTCCTCCTATATAGATAGATGTGTTCTTTAAGTCTAAATCAAACACGGTTTGTGCTAGCTCCTTGAAACTTGACAAAATAAAGTAGTTCTAAGTTCTGTCTTTGTGGTTTGTTTCCTCTTGAAATAGCCACAAGCAAAGACTGCGTAAAACACATTCATTGGATAGGTGTTCCAAGCTTGAAAATACTACTGGGTTTCTGAATACTCGGCAAATTTTTTTTCATCCGACCTTGATGATCTCTGTGGTAATGATCAGTTCACTAAGTCCACTTAGCTGCCCAATTTTCACTCTTCTAGGATGAAGCGTTCGTTACCAGTAACAGTTTGAATTTTTATGTTTCACTCTATTTCCTCCTATACAGATAGATGTGTTTTTTAAGTCTAAATCAAACACGGTTTGTGCTAGCTCCTTGAAACTTGACAAAATAAAGTAGTTCTAAGTTCTGTCTTTGTGGTTTGTTTCCTCTTGAAATAGCCACAAGCAAATACTGCGTAAAACACATTCATTGGAAAGGTGTTCCAAGCTTCCAAAATACTACTGGTTTTCTGAATACTCGGCAAATTTTTTTTCATCGGACCTTGATGATCTCTGTGGTAATGATCAGTTCACTAAGTCCACTTAGCTGCCCAACTTTCACTCTTCTAGGATGAAGCGTTCGTTACCAGTAACAGTTTGAATTTTTAGGTTTCACTCTATTTTCTCCTATACAGATAGATGTGTTTTTTAAGTCTAAATCAAACACGGTTTGCGCTAGCTCCTTGAAACTTGACAAAATAAAGTAGTTCTAAGTTCTGTCTTTGTGGTTTGTTTCCTCTTGAAATAGCCACAAGCAAAGACTGCGTAAAACACCTTTATTGGAAAGGTGTTCCAAGCTTCCAAATACTACTGGTTTTCTGAATACTCGGCAAATTTTTTTTCATCCGACCTTGATGATCTCTGTGGTAATGATCAGTTCACTAAGTCCACTTAGCTGCCCAATTTTCACTCTTCTAGGATGAAGCATTCGTTACCAGTAACAGTTTTAATTTTTAGGTTTCACTCTATTTCCTCCTATACAGATAGATGTGTTTTTTAAGTCTAAATCAAACACGGTTTGTGCTAGCTCCTTGAAACTTGACAAAATAAAGTAGTTCTAAGTTCTGTCTTTGTGGTTTGTTTCCTCTTGAATTAGCCACAAGCAAAGACTGCGTAAAACACCTTTATTGGAAAGGTGTGCCAAGCTTCCAAAATACTACTGGTTTTCTGAATACTCGGCAAATTTTTTTTCATCCGACCTTGATGATCTCTGTGGTAATGATCACTTCACTAAGTCCACTTAGCTGCCCAATTTTCACTCTTCTAGGATGAAGCGTTCGTTACCAGTAACAGTTTGAATTTTTAGGTTTCACTCTATTTCCTCCTATACAGATAGATGTGTTTTTTAAGTCTAAATCAAACACGGTTTGTGCTAGCTCCTTGAAACTTGACAAAATAAAGTAGTTCTACGTTCTGTCTTTGTGGTTTGTTTCCTCTTGAAATAGCCACAAGCAAAGACTGCATAAAACACATTCATTGGAAAGTTGTTCCAAGCTTCCAAAATACTACTGGTTTTTTGAATACTCGGCAAATTTTTTTACATCCGACCTTGATGATCTCTGTGGTAATGATCAGTTCACTAAGTCCACTTAGCTGCCCAACTTTCACTCTTCTAGGATGAAGCGTTCGTTACCAGTAACAGTTTGAATTTTTAGGTTTCACTCTATTTCCTCCTATACAGATAGATGTGTTTTTTAAGTCTAAATCAAACACGGTTTGTGCTAGCTCCTTGAAACTTGACAAAATAAAGTAGTTCTAAGTTCTGTCTTTGTGGTTTGTTTCCTCTTGAAATAGCCACAAGCAAAGACTGCGTAAAACACATTCATTGGAAAGGTGTTCCAAGCTTCCAAAATACTACTGGTTTTCTGAATACTCGGCAAATTTTTTTTCATCCGACCTTGTTGATCTCTGTGGTAATGATGAGTTCACTAAGTCCACTTAGCTGCAGAATTTTCACTCTTCTAGGATGAAGCGTTCGTTACCAGTAACAGTTTGAATTTTTAGGTTTCACTCTATTTCCTCCTATACAGATAGATGTGTTTTTTAAGTCTAAATCAAACACAGTTTGTGCTAGCTCCTTGAAACTTGACAAAATAAAGTAGTTCTAAGTTCTGTCTTTGTGGTTTGTTTCCTCTTGAAATAGCCACAAGCAAAGACTGCGTAAAACACATTCATTGGAAAGGTGTTCCAAGCTTCCAAAATACTACTGGTTTTCTGAATACTCGGCAAATTTTTTTTCATCCGACCTTGATGATCTCTGTGGTAATGATCAGTTCACTAAGTCCACTTAGCTGCCCAATTTTCACTCTTCAAGGATGAAGCGTTCGTTACCAGTAACAGTTTGAATTTTTAGGTTTCACTCTATTTCCTCCAATACAGATAGATGTGTTTTTTAAGTCTAAATCAAACACGGTTTGTGCTAGCTCCTTGAAACTGATCAGTTCACTAAGTCCACTTAGCTGCCCAATTTTCACTCTTCTAGGATGAAGCGTTCGTTACCAGTAACAGTTTGAATTTTTAGGTTTCACTCTATTTCCTCCTATACAGATAGATGTGGTTTTTAAGTCTAAATCAAACACGGTTTGTGCTAGCTCCTTGAAACTTGACAAAATAAAGTAGTTCTAAGTTCTGTCTTTGTGGTTTGTTTCCTCTTGAAATAGCCACAAGCAAAGACTGCGTAAAACACATTCATTTGAAAGGTGTTCCAAGCTTCCAAAATACTACTGGGTTTCTGAATACTGGGCAAATTTTTTTTCATTCGACCTTGATGATCTCTGTGGTAATGATCAGTTCACTAAGTCCACTTAGCTGCCCAATTTTCACTCTTCTAGGATGAAGCGTTCGTTACCAGTAACAGTTTGAATTTTTAGGTTTCACTCTATTTCCTCCTATACAGATAGATGTGTTTTTTAAGTCTAAATCAAACACGGTTTGTGCTAGCTCCTTGAAACTTGACAAAATAAAGTAGTTCTAAGTTTTGTCTTTGTGGTTTGTTTCCTCTTGAAATAGCCACAAGCAAAGACTGCGTAAAACACATTCATTGGAAAGGTGTGCCAAGCTTCCAAAAAACTACTGGTTTTCTGAATGCTCGGCAAATTTTTTTTAATCCGACCTTGATGATCTCTGTGGTAATGATCACTTCACTAAGTCCACTTAGCTGCCGAATATTCACTCTTCTAGGATGAAGCGTTCGTTACCAGTAACAGTTTTGTGTTTTTAGGTTTCACTGTATTTCCTCCTATATAGATAGATGTGTTCTTTAAGTCTAAATCAAACACGGTTTGTGCTAGCTCCTTGAAACTTGACAAAATAAAGTAGTTCTAAGTTCTGTCTTTGTGGTTTGTTTCCTCTTGAAATAGCCACAAGCAAAGACTGCGTAAAACACATTCATTGGATAGGTGTTCCAAGCTTGAAAATACTACTGGGTTTCTGAATACTCGGCAAATTTTTTTTCATCCGACCTTGATGATCTCTGTGGTAATGATCAGTTCACTAAGTCCACTTAGCTGCCCAATTTTCACTCTTCTAGGATGAAGCGTTCGTTACCAGTAACAGTTTGAATTTTTATGTTTCACTCTATTTCCTCCTATACAGATAGATGTGTTTTCTAAGTCTAAATCAAACACGGTTTGTGCTAGCTCCTTGAAACTTGACAAAATAAAGTAGTTCTAAGTTCTGTCTTTGTGGTTTGTTTCCTCTTGAAATAGCCACAAGCAAAGACTGCGTAAAACACATTCATTTGAAAGGTGTTCCAAGCTTCCAATATACTACTGGGTTTCTGAATACTCGGCAAATTTTTTTTCATCCGACCTTGATGATCTCTGTGGTAATGATCAGTTCACTAAGTCCACTTAGCTGCCCAATTTTCACTCTTCTAGGATGAAGCGTTCGTTACCAGTAACAGTTTGAATTTTTAGGTTTCACTCTATATCCTCCTATACGGATAGATGGGTTTTTTAAGTCTAAATCAAACACGGTTTGTGCTAGCTCCTTGAAACTTGACAAAATAAAGTAGTTCTAAGTTCTGTCTTTGTGGTTTGCTTCCTTTTGAAATAGCCACAAGCAAAGACTGCGTAAAACACATTCATTGGAAAGGTGTTCCAAGCTTCCAAAATACTACTGGTTTTCTGAATACTCGGCAAATTTTTTTTCATCCGACCTTGATGATCTCTGTGGTAATGATCAGTTCACTAAGTCCACTTAGCTGCCCAATTTTCACTCTTCTAGTATGAAGCGTTCGTTACCAGTAACAGTTTGAATTTTTAGGTTTCACTCTATTTCCTCCTATACAGATAGATGTGTTTTTAAGTCTAAATCAAACACGGTTTGTGCTAGCTTCTTGAAACTTGACAAAATAAAGTAGTTCTAAGTTCTGTCTTTGTGGATTGTTTCCTCTTGAAATAGCCACAAGCAAACATTGCGTAAAACACCTTCATTGGAAAGGTGTGCCAAGCTTCCAAAATACTACTGGTTTTCTGAATACTCGGCAAATTTTTTTTCATCCGACCTTGATGATCTCAGTGGTAATGATCAGTTCACTAAGTCCACTTAGCTGCCCAATTTTCACTCTTCTAGGATGAAGCGTTCGTTACCAGTAACAGTTTGAATTTTTAGGTTTCACTCTATTTCCTCCTATACAGATGGATGTGTTTTTTAAGTCTAAATCAAACACGGTTTGTGCTAGCTCCTTGAAACTTGACAAAATAAAGTAGTTCTAAGTTCTGTCTTTGTGGTTTGCTTCCTCTTGAAATAGCCACAAGCAAACACAGCGTAAAACACCTTTATTGGAAAGGTGTTCCAAGCTTCCAAAATACTACTGGTTTTCTGAATACTCGGCAAATTTTTTTTCATCCGACCTTGATGATCTCTGTGGTAATGATCAGTTCACTAAGTCCACTTAGCTGCCCAATTTTCACTCTTCTAGGATGAAGCGTTCGTTACCAGTAACAGTTTGAATTTTTAGGTTTCACTCTATTTCCTCCTATACAGATAGATGTGTTTTGTAAGTCTAAATCAAACACGGTTTGTGCTAGCTCCTTGAAACTTGACAAAATAAAGTAGTTCTAAGTTCTGTCTTTGTGGTTTGTTTCCTCTTGAAATAGCCACAAGCAAAGACTGCGTAAAACACATTCATTGGAAAGGTGTTCCAAGCTTCCAAAATACTACTGGTTTTCTGAATACTCGGCAATTTTTTTTTCATCCGACCTTGATGATCTCTGTGGTAATGATCAGTTCACTAAGTCCACTTAGCTGCCCAATTTTCACTCTTCTAGGATGAAGCGTTCGTTACCAGTAACAGTTTGAATTTTTAGGTTTCACTGTATTTTCTCCTATACAGATAGATGTGTTTTTTTAAGTCTAAATCAAACACGGTTTGTGCTAGCTCCTTGAAACTTGACAAAATAAAGTAGTTCTAAGTTCTGTCTTTGTGGTTTGTTTCCTCTTGAAATAGCCACAAGCAAAGACTGCGTAAAACACATTCATTGGAAAGGTGTGCCAGGCTTCCAAAATACTACTGGTTTTCTGAATACTCGGCAAATTTTTTTCATCCGACCTTGATGATCTCTGTGGTAATGATCAGTTCACTAAGTCCACTTAGCTGCCCAATTTTCACTCTTCTAGGATGAAGCGTTCGTTACCAGTAACAGTTTGAATTTTTAGGTTTCACTCTATTTCCTCCTATACAGATAGATGTGTTTTTTAAGTCTAAATCAAACACGGTTTGTGCTAGCTCCTTGAAACTTGACAAAATAAAGTAGTTCTAAGTTCTGTCTTTGTGGTTTGTTTCCTCTTGAAATACCCACAAGCAAACACTGCGTAAAACACCTTCATTGGAAAGGTGTTCCAAGCTTCCAAAATACTACTGGTTTTCTGAATACTCGGCAAATTTTTTTTTCATCCGACCTTGATGATCTCTGTGGTAATGATCAGTTCACTAAGTCCACTTAGCTGCCCAATTTTCACTCTTCTAGGATGAAGCGTTCGTTACCAGTAACAGCTTGAATTTTTAGGTTTCACTCTATTTCCTCCTATACAGATAGATGTGTTTTTTAAGTCTAAATCAAACACGGTTTGTGCTAGCTCCTTGAAACTTGACAAAATAAAGTAGTTCTAAGTTCTGTCTTTGTGGTTTGTTTCCTCTTGAAATAGCCACAAGCAAACACTGCGTAAAACATCTTCATTGGAAAGGTGTGCCAAGCTTCCAAAATACTACTGGTTTTCTGAATACTCGGCAAATTTTTTTTCATCCTACCTTGATGATCTCTGTGGTAATGATCAGTTCACTAATTCCACTTAGCTGCCCAATTTTCACTCTTCTAGGATGAAGCGTTCGTTACCAGTAACAGTTTGAATTTTTAGGTTTCACTCTATTTCCTCCTATACAGATAGATGTGTTTTTTAAGTCTAAATCAAACACGGTTTGTGCTAGCTCCTTGAAACTTGACAAAATAAAGTAGTTCTAAGTTCTGTCTTTGTGGTTTGTTTCCTCTTGAAATAGCCACAAGCAAACACTGCGTAAAACACCTTCATTGGAAAGGTGTGCCAAGCTTCCAAAATACTACTGGTTTTCTGAATACTCGGCAAATTTTTTTTCATCCGACCTTGATGATCTCTGTGGTAATGATCAGTTCACTAAGTCCACTTAGCTGCCCAATTTTCACTCTTCTAGGATGAAGCATTCGTTACCAGTAACAGTTTGAATTTTTAGATTTCACTCTATTTCCTCCTATACAGATAGATGTGTTTTTTAAGTCTAAATCAAACACGGTTTGTGCTAGCTCCTTGAAACTTGACAAAATAAAGTAGTTCTAAGTTCTGTCTTTGTGGTTTGTTTCCTCTTGAAATAGCCACAAGCAAACACTGCGTAAAACACCTTCATTGGAAAGGTGTGCCAAGCTTCCAAAATACTATTGGTTTTCTGAATACTCGGCAAATTTTTTTCCATCCGACCTTGATGATTTCTGTGGTAATGATCAGTTCACTAAGTCCACTTAGCTGCCCAATTGTCACTCTTCTAGGATGAAGCGTTCGTTACCAGTAACAGTTTGAATTTTTAGGTTTCACTCTATTTCCTCCTATACAGATAGATGTGTTTTTTAAGTCTAAATCAAACACGGTTTGTGCTAGCTCCTTGAAACTTGACAAAATAAAGTAGTTCTAAGTTCTGTCTTTGTGGTTTGTTTCCCCTTGAAATAGCCACAAGCAAACACTGCGTAAAACACCTTTATTGGAAAGGTGTTCCAAGCGTCCAAAATACTACTGGTTTTCTGAATACTCGGCAAATTTTTTTTCATCCGACCTTGATGATCTCTGTGGTAATGATCAGTTCACTAAGTCCACTTAGCTGCCCAATTTTCACTCTTCTAGAATGAAGCGTTCGTTACCAGTAACAGTTTGAATTTTTAGATTTCACTCTATTTCCTCCTATACAGATAGATGTGTTTTTTAAGTCTAAATCAAACACGGTTTGTGCTAGCTCCTTGAAACTTGACAAAATAAAGTAGTTCTAAGTTCTGTCTTTGTGGTTTGTTTCCTCTTGAAATAGCCACAAGCAAATACTGCGTAAAACACATTCATTGGAAAGGTGTTCCAAGCTTCCAAAATACTACTGGTTTTCTGAATACTCGGCAATTTTTTTTTCATCCGACCTTGATGATCTCTGTGGTAATGATCAGTTCACTAAGTCCACTTAGCTGCCCAATTTTCACTCTTCTAGGATGAAGCGTTCGTTACCAGTAACAGTTTGAATTTTTAGGTTTCACTGTATTTTCTCCTATACAGATAGATGTGTTTTTTAAGTCTAAATCAAACACGGTTTGTGCTAGCTCCTTGAAACTTGACAAAATAAAGTAGTTCTAAGTTCTGTCTTTGTGGTTTGTTTCCTCTTGAAATAGCCACAAGCAAAGACTGCGTAAAACACATTCATTGGAAAGGTGTGCCAAGCTTCCAAAATACTACTGGTTTTCTGAATACTCGGCAAATTTTTTTTCATCCGACCTTGATGATCTCTGTGGTATTGATCAGTTCACTAAGTCCACTTAGCTGCCCAACTTTCACTCTTCTAGGATGAAGCGTTCTTTACCAGTAACAGTTTGAATTTTATGTTTCACAGTATTTCCTCCTATACAGATAGATGTGTTTTTTAAGTCTAAATCAAACACGGTTTGTGCTAGCTCCATGAAACTTGACAAAATAAAGTAGTTCTAAGTTCTGTCTTTGTGGTTTATTTCCTCTTGAAATAGCCACAAGCAAACACTGCGTAAAACACCTTTATTGGAAAGGTGTGCCAAGCTTCCAAAATACTACTGGTTTTCTGAATACTCGGCAAATTTTTTTTCATCCGACCTTGATGATCTCTGTGGTAATGATCAGTTCACTAAGTCCACTTAGCTGCCCAATTTTCACTCTTCTAGGATGAAGCGTTCGTTACCAGTAACAGTTTGAATTTTTAGGTTTCACTCTATTTCCTCCTATACAGATAGATGTGTTTTTTTAAGTCTAAATCAAACACGGTTTGTGCTAGCTCCTTGAAACTTGACAAAATAAAGTAGTTCTAAGTTCTGTCTTTGTGGTTTGTTTCCTCTTGAAATAGCCACAAGCAAAGACTGCGTAAAACACATTCATTGGAAAGGTGTGCCAAGCTTCCAAAATACTACTGGTTTTCTGAATACTCGGCAAATTTTTTTTCATCCGACCTTGATGATCTCTGTGGTAATGATCAGTTCACTAAGTCCACTTAGCTGCCCAATTTTCACTCTTCTAGGATGAAGCGTTCGTTACCAGTAACAGTTTGAATTTTTAGGTTTCACTCTATTTCCTCCTATACAGATAGATGTGTTTTTTAAGTCTAAATCAAACACGGTTTGTGCTAGCTCCTTGAAACTTGACAAAATAAAGTAGTTCTAAGTTCTGTCTTTGTGGTTTGTTTCCTCTTGAAATAGCCACAAGCAAACACTGCGTAAAACACCTTCATTGGAAAGGTGTGCCAAGCTTCCAAAATACTACTGGTTTTCTGAATACTCGGCAAATTTTTTTTTCATCCGACCTTGATGATCTCTGTGGTAATGATCAGTTCACTAAGTCCACTTAGCTGCCCAATTTTCACTCTTCTAGGATGAAGCGTTCGTTACCAGTAACAGCTTGAATTTTTAGGTTTCACTCTATTTCCTCCTATACAGATAGATGTGTTTTTTAAGTCTAAATCAAACACGGTTTGTGCTAGCTCCTTGAAACTTGACAAAATAAAGTAGTTCTAAGTTCTGTCTTTGTGGTTTGTTTCCTCTTGAAATAGCCACAAGCAAACACTGCGTAAAACATCTTCATTGGAAAGGTGTGCCAAGCTTCCAAAATACTACTGGTTTTCTGAATACTCGGCAAATTTTTTTTCATCCTACCTTGATGATCTCTGTGGTAATGATCAGTTCACTAATTCCACTTAGCTGCCCAATTTTCACTCTTCTAGGATGAAGCGTTCGTTACCAGTAACAGTTTGAATTTTTAGGTTTCACTCTATTTCCTCCTATACAGATAGATGTGTTTTTTAAGTCTAAATCAAACACGGTTTGTGCTAGCTCCTTGAAACTTGACAAAATAAAGTAGTTCTAAGTTCTGTCTTTGTGGTTTGTTTCCTCTTGAAATAGCCACAAGCAAACACTGCGTAAAACACCTTCATTGGAAAGGTGTGCCAAGCTTCCAAAATACTACTGGTTTTCTGAATACTCGGCAAATTTTTTTTCATCCGACCTTGATGATCTCTGTGGTAATGATCAGTTCACTAAGTCCACTTAGCTGCCCAATTTTCACTCTTCTAGGATGAAGCATTCGTTACCAGTAACAGTTTGAATTTTTAGGTTTCACTCTATTTCCTCCTATACAGATAGATGTGTTTTTTAAGTCTAAATCAAACACGGTTTGTGCTAGCTCCTTGAAACTTGACAAAATAAAGTAGTTCTAAGTTCTGTCTTTGTGGTTTGTTTCCTCTTGAAATAGCCACAAGCAAACACTGCGTAAAACACCTTCATTGGAAAGGTGTGCCAAGCTTCCAAAATACTATTGGTTTTCTGAATACTCGGCAAATTTTTTTCCATCCGACCTTGATGATCTCTGTGGTAATGATCAGTTCACTAAGTCCACTTAGCTGCCCAATTGTCACTCTTCTAGGATGAAGCGTTCGTTACCAGTAACAGTTTGAATTTTTAGGTTTCACTCTATTTCCTCCTATACAGATAGATGTGTTTTTTAAGTCTAAATCAAACATGGTTTGTGCTAGCTCCTTGAAACTTGACAAAATAAAGTAGTTCTAAGTTCTGTCTTTGTGGTTTGTTTCCCCTTGAAATAGCCACAAGCAAACACTGCGTAAAACACCTTTATTGGAAAGGTGTTCCAAGCGTCCAAAATACTACTGGTTTTCTGAATACTCGGCAAATTTTTTTTCATCCGACCTTGATGATCTCTGTGGTAATGATCAGTTCACTAAGTCCACTTAGCTGCCCAATTTTCACTCTTCTAGAATGAAGCGTTCGTTACCAGTAACAGTTTGAATTTTTAGATTTCACTCTATTTCCTCCTATACAGATAGATGTGTTTTTTAAGTCTAAATCAAACACGGTTTGTGCTAGCTCCTTGAAACTTGACAAAATAAAGTAGTTCTAAGTTCTGTCTTTGTGGTTTGTTTCCTCTTGAAATAGCCACAAGCAAATACTGCGTAAAACACATTCATTGGAAAGGTGTTCCAAGCTTCCAAAATACTACTGGTTTTCTGAATACTCGGCAAATTTTTTTTCATCCGACCTTGATGATCTCTGTGGTAATGATCAGTTCACTAAGTCCACTTAGCTGCCCAACTTTCACTCTTCTAGGATGAAGCGTTCGTTACCAGTAACAGTTTGAATTTTTAGTTTACACTCTATTTTCTCCTATACAGATAGATGTGTTTTTTAAGTCTAAATCAAACGCGGTTTGCGCTAGCTCCTTGAAACTTGACAAAATAAAGTAGTTCTAAGTTCTGTCTTTGTGGTTTGTTTCCTCTTGAAATAGCCACAAGCAAAGACTGCGTAAAACACCTTTATTGGAAAGGTGTTCCAAGCTTCCAAATACTACTGGTTTTCTGAATACTCGGCAAATTTTTTTTCATCCGACCTTGATGATCTCTGTGGTAATGATCAGTTCACTAAGTCCACTTAGCTGCCCAATTTTCACTCTTCTAGGATGAAGCATTCGTTACCAGTAACAGTTTTAATTTTTAGGTTTCACTCTATTTCCTCCTATACAGATAGATGTGTTTTTTAAGTCTAAATCAAACACGGTTTGTGCTAGCTCCTTGAAACTTGACAAAATAAAGTAGTTCTAAGTTCTGTCTTTGTGGTTTGTTTCCTCTTGAATTAGCCACAAGCAAAGACTGCGTAAAACACCTTTACTGGAAAGGTGTGCCAAGCTTCCAAAATACTACTGGTTTTCTGAATACTCGGCAAATTTTTTTTCATCCGACCTTGATGATCTCTGTGGTAATGATCAGTTCACTAAGTCCACTTAGCTGCCCAATTTTCACTCTTCTAGGATGAAGCGTTCGTTACCAGTAACAGTTTGAATTTTTAGGTTTCACTCTATTTCCTCCTATACAGATAGATGTGTTTTTTAAGTCTAAATCAAACACGGTTTGTGCTAGCTCCTTGAAACTTGACAAAATAAAGTAGTTCTACGTTCTGTCTTTGTGGTTTGTTTCCTCTTGAAATAGCCACAAGCAAAGACTGCATAAAACACATTCATTGGAAAGGTGTTCCAAGCTTCCAAAATACTACTGGTTTTTTGAATACTCGGCAAATTTTTTTACATCCGACCTTGATGATCTCTGTGGTAATGATCAGTTCACTAAGTCCACTTAGCTGCCCAACTTTCACTCTTCTAGGATGAAGCGTTCGTTACCAGTAACAGTTTGAATTTTTAGGTTTCACTCTATTTCCTCCTATACAGATAGATGTGTTTTTTAAGTCTAAATCAAACACGGTTTGTGCTAGCTCCTTGAAACTTGACAAAATAAAGTAGTTCTAAGTTCTGTCTTTGTGGTTTGTTTCCTCTTGAAATAGCCACAAGCAAAGACTGCGTAAAACACATTCATTGGAAAGGTGTTCCAAGCTTCCAAAATACTACTGGTTTTCTGAATACTCGGCAAATTTTTTTTCATCCGACCTTGTTGATCTCTGTGGTAATGATGAGTTCACTAAGTCCACTTAGCTGCAGAATTTTCACTCTTCTAGGATGAAGCGTTCGTTACCAGTAACAGTTTGAAATTTTAGGTTTCACTCTATTTCCTCCTATACAGATAGATGTGTTTTTTAAGTCTAAATCAAACACAGTTTGTGCTAGCTCCTTGAAACTTGACAAAATAAAGTAGTTCTAAGTTCTGTCTTTGTGGTTTGTTTCCTCTTGAAATAGCCACAAGCAAAGACTGTGTAAAACACATTCATTGGAAAGGTGTTCCAAGCTTCCAAAATACTACTGGTTTTCTGAATACTCGGCAAATTTTTTTTCATCCGACCTTGATGATCTCTGTGGTAATGATCAGTTCACTAAGTCCACTTAGCTGCCCAATTTTCACTCTTCAAGGATGAAGCGTTCGTTACCAGTAACAGTTTGAATTTTTAGGTTTCACTCTATTTCCTCCAATACAGATAGATGTGTTTTTTAAGTCTAAATCAAACACGGTGTGTGCTAGCTCCTTGAAACTGATCAGTTCACTAAGTCCACTTAGCTGCCCAATTTTCACTCTTCTAGGATGAAGCGTTCGTTACCAGTAACAGTTTGAATTTTTAGGTTTCACTCTATTTCCTCCTATACAGATAGATGTGGTTTTTAAGTCTAAATCAAACACGGTTTGTGCTAGCTCCTTGAAACTTGACAAAATAAAGTAGTTCTAAGTTCTGTCTTTGTGGTTTGTTTCCTCTTGAAATAGCCACAAGCAAAGACTGCGTAAGACACATTCATTTGAAAGGTGTTCCAAGCTTCCAAAATACTACTGGGTTTCTGAATACTGGGCAAAATTTTTTTCATCCGACCTTGATGATCTCTGTGGTAATGATCAGTTCACTAAGTCCACTTAGCTGCCCAATTTTCACTCTTCTAGGATGAAGCGTTCGTTACCAGTAACAGTTTGAATTTTTAGGTTTCACTCTATTTCCTCC
Organism: Callospermophilus lateralis; assembly: GCF_048772815.1. Lineage (NCBI taxonomy): Eukaryota > Metazoa > Chordata > Mammalia > Rodentia > Sciuridae > Callospermophilus > Callospermophilus lateralis. The sequence goes on from NW_027513617.1 coordinate 18,154, forward strand.
TATACAGATAGATGTGTTTTTTAAGTCTAAATCAAACACGGTTTGTGCTAGCTCCTTGAAACTTGACAAAATAAAGTAGTTCTAAGTTCTGTCTTTGTGGTTTGTTTCCTCTTGAAATAGCCACAAGCAAAGACTGCGTAAAACACATTCATTGGAAATGTGTTCCAAGCTTCCAAAATACTACTGGTTTTTTGAATACTCGGCAAATTTTTTTTCATCCGACCTTGATGATCTCTGTGGTAATGATCAGTTCACTAAGTCCACTTAGCTGCAGAATTTTCACTCTTCTAGGATGAAGCGTTCGTTACCAGTAACAGTTTGAATTTTTAGGTTTCACTCTATTTCCTCCTATACAGATAGATGTGTTTTTTAAGTCTAAATCAAACACGGTTTGTGCTAGCTCCTTGAAACTTGACAAAATAAAGTAGTTCTAAGTTCTGTCTTTGTGGTTTGTTTCCTCTTGAAATAGCCACAAGCAAAGACTGCGTAAAACACATTCATTGGAAAGGTTTTCCAAGCTTCCAAAATACTACTGGTTTTCTGAATACTCGGCAAATTTTTTTTCATCCGACCTTGATGATCTCTGTGGTAATGATCAGTTCACTAAGTCCACTTAGCTGCCCAATTTTCACTCTTCAAGGATGAAGCGTTCGTTACCAGTAACAGTTTGAATTTTTAGGTTTCACTCTATTTCCTCCAATACAGATAGATGTGTTTTTTAAGTCTAAATCAAACACGGTTTGTGCTAGCTCCTTGAAACTGATCAGTTCACTAAGTCCACTTAGCTGCCCAATTTTCACTCTTCTAGGATGAAGCGTTCGTTACCAGTAACAGTTTGAATTTTTAGGTTTCACTCTATTTCCTCCTATACAGATAGATGTGGTTTTTAAGTCTAAATCAAACACGGTTTGTGCTAGCTCCTTGAAACTTGACAAAATAAAGTAGTTCTAAGTTCTGTCTTTGTGGTTTGTTTCCTCTTGAAATAGCCACAAGCAAAGACTGCGTAAAACACATTCATTTGAAAGGTGTTCCAAGCTTCCAAAATACTACTGGGTTTCTGAATACTGGGCAAATTTTTTTTCATCCGACCTTGATGATCTCTGTGGTAATGATCAGTTCACTAAGTCCACTTAGCTGCCCAATTTTCACTCTTCTAGGATGAAGCGTTTGTTACCAGTAACAGTTTGAATTTTTAGGTTTCACTCTATTTCCTCCTATACAGATAGATGTGTTTTTTAAGTCTAAATCAAACACGGTTTGTGCTAGCTCCTTGAAACTTGACAAAATAAAGTAGTTCTAAGTTCTGTCTTTGTGGTTTGTTTCCTCTTGAAATAGCCACAAGCAAAGACTGCGTAAAACACATTCATTGGAAATGTGTTCCAAGCTTTCAAAATACTACTGGTTTTTTGAATACTTGGCAAATTCTTTTTCATCCGACCTTGATGATCTCTGTGGTAATGATCAGTTCACTAAGTCCACTTAGCTGCAGAATTTTCACTCTTATAGGATGAAGCGTTCGTTACCAGTAACAGTTTGAATTTTTAGGTTTCACTCTATTTCCTCCTATACAGATAGATGTGTTTTTTAAGTCTAAATCAAACACGGTTTGTGCTAGCTCCTTGAAATTGATCACTTCACTAAGTCCACTTAGCTGCCGAATATTCACTCTTCTAGGATGAAGCGTTCGTTACCAGTAACAGTTTTGTGTTTTTAGGTTTCACTGTATTTCCTCCTATATAGATAGATGTGTTCTTTAAGTCTAAATCAAACACGGTTTGTGCTAGCTCCTTGAAACTTGACAAAATAAAGTAGTTCTAAGTTCTGTCTTTGTGGTTTGTTTCCTCTTGAAATAGCCACAAGCAAAGACTGCGTAAAACACATTCATTGGAAAGGTGTTCCAAGCTTGAAAATACTACTGGGTTTCTGAATACTCAGCAAATTTTTTTTCATCCGACCTTGATGATCTCTGTGGTAATGATCAGTTCACTAAGTCCACTTAGCTGCCCAATTTTCACTCTTCTAGGATGAAGCGTTCGTTACCAGTAACAGTTTGAATTTTTAGGTTTCACTCTATTTCCTCTTATACAGATAGATGTGTTTTTTAAGTCTAAATCAAACACGGTTTGTGCTAGCTCCTTGAAACTTGACAAAATAAAGTAGTTCTAAGTTCTGTCTTTGTGGTTTGTTTCCTCTTGAAATAGCCTCAAGCAAAGACTGCGTAAAACACATTCATTGGAAATGTGTTCCAAGCTTCCAAAATACTACTGGTTTTTTGAATACTCGGCAAAATTTTTTTTCATCCCACCTTGATGATCTCTGTGGTAATGATCAGTTCACTAAGTCCACTTAGCTGCAGAATTTTCACTCTTCTAGGATGAAGCGTTCGTTACCAGTAACAGTTTGAATTTTTAGGTTTCACTCTATTTCCTCCTATACAGATAGATGTGTTTTTTAAGTCTAAATCAAACACGGTTTGTGCTAGCTCCTTGAAACTGATCAGTTCACTAAGTCCACTTAGCTGCCCAATTTTCACTCTTCTAGGATGAAGCGTTCGTTACCAGTAACAGTTTGAATTTTTAGGTTTCACTCTATTTCCTCCTATACAGATAGATGTGTTTTTTAAGTCTAAATCAAACACGGTGTGTGCTAGCTCCTTGAAACTTGACAAAATAAAGTAGTTCTAAGTTCTGCCTTTGTGGTTTGTTTCCTCTTGAAATAGCCACAAGCAAAAACTGCGTAAAACACATTCATTGGAAAGGTGTTCCAAGCTTCCAAAATACTACTGGTTTTCTGAATACTCGGCAAATTTTTTTTCATCCGACCTTGATGATCTCTGTGGTAATGATCAGTTCACTAAGTCCACTTAGCTGCCCAATTTTCACTCTTCTAAAATGAAGCGTTCGTTACCAGTAACAGTTTGAATTTTTAGGTTTCACTCTATTTACTCCAATACAGATAGATGTGTTTTTTAAGTCTAAATCAAACACGGTTTGTGCTAGCTCCTTGAAACTGATCAGTTCACTAAGTCCACTTAGCTGCCCAATTTTCACTCTTCTAGGATGAAGCGTTCGTTACCAGTAACAGTTTGAATTTTTAGGTTTCACTCTATTTCCTCCTATATAGATAGATGTGTTTGGAAGTCTATATCAAACACGGTTTGTGCTAGCTCCTTGAAACTTGACAAAATAAAGTAGTTCTAAGTTCTGTCTTTGTGGTTTGTTTCCTCTTGAAATAGCCACAAGCAAAGACTGCGTAAAACACATTCATTGGAAAGGTGTGCCAAGCTTACAAAAAACTACTGGTTTTCTGAATACTCGGCAAAATTTTTTTAATTCGACCTTGATGATCTCTGTGGTAATGATCACTTCACTAAGTCCACTTAGCTGCCCAATATTCACTCTTCTAGGATGAAGCGTTCGTTACCAGTAACATTTTGAATTTTTAGGTTTCACTCTATTTCCTCCTATATAGATAGATGTGTTTTTTAAGTCTAAATGAAACACGGTTTGTGCTAGCTTCTTGAAACTTGACAAAATAAAGTAGTTCTAAGTTCTGTCTTTGTGGTTTGTTTCCTCTTGAAATAGGCACAAGCAAAGACTGCGTAAAACACATTCATTGGAAAGGTGTGCCAAGCTTCCAAAAAACTACTGGTTTTCTGAATACTCAGCAAATTTTTTTTAGTCCCACCTTAATGATCTCTGTGGTAATGATCACTTCACTAAGTCCACTTAGCTGCCCAATATTCACTCTTCTAGGATGAAGCGTTCGTTACCAGTAACATTTTGAATTTTTAGGTTTCACTCTATTTCCTCCTATATAGATAGATGTGTTTTTTAAGTCTAAATGAAACACGGTTTTTGCTAGCTCCTTGAAACTTGACAAAATAAAGTAGTTCTACGTTCTGTCTTTGTGGTTTGTTTCCTCTTGAAATAGCCACAAGCAAAGACTGCATAAAACACATTCATTGGAAAAGTGTTCCAAGCTTCCAAAATATTGCTGGTTTTTTGAATACTCGGCAAATTTTTTTTCATCCGACCTTGATGATCTCTGTGGTAATGATCAGTTCACTAAGTCCACTGGGCTGCAAAATTTTCACTTTTCTAGGATGAAGCGTTCGTTACCAGTAACAGTTTGAATTTTTAGGTTTCACTCTATTTCCTCCAATACAGATAGATGTGTTTTTTAAGTCTAAATCAAACACGGTTTGTGCTAGCTCTTTGAAACTGATCAGTTCACTAAGTCCACTTAGCTGCCCAATTTTCACTCTTCTAGGATGAAGCGTTCGTTACCAGTAACAGTTTGAATTTTTAGGTTTCACTCTATTTCCTCCTATACAGATAGATGTGTTTTTTAAGTCTAAATCAAACACGGTTTGTGCTAGCTCCTTGAAACTTGACAAAATAAAGTAGTTCTAAGTTCTGTCTTTGTGGTTTGTTTCCTCTTGAAATAGCCACAAGCAAAGACTGCGTAAAACACATTCATTGGAAAGGTGTGCCAAGCTTCCAAAAAACTACCGGTTTTCTGAATACTCGGCAAATTTTTTTTCATCCGACCTTGATGATCTCTGTGGTAATGATCAGTTCACTAAGTCCACTTAGCTGCCCAATTTTCACTCTTCTAGGATGAAGCGTTCGTTACCAGTAACAGTTTGAATTTTTAGGTTTCACTCTATTTACTCCAATACAGATAGATGTGTTTTTTAAGTCTAAATCAAACACGGTTTGTGCTAGCTCCTTGAAACTGATCAGTTCACTAAGTCCACTTAGCTGCCCAATTTTCACTCTTCTAGGATGAAGCGTTCGTTACCAGTAACAGTTTGAATTTTTAGGTTTCACTCTATTTCCTCCTATATAGATAGATGTGTTTGGAAGTCTATATCAAACACGGTTTGTGCTAGCTCCTTGAAACTTGACAAAATAAAGTAGTTCTAAGGTCTGTCTTTGTGGTTTGTTTCCTCTTGAAATAGGCACAAGCAAAGACTGCGTAAAACACATTCATTGGAAAGGTGTGCCAAGCTTCCAAAAAACTACTGGTTTTCTGAATACTCAGCAAATTTTTTTTAGTCCCACCTTAATGATCTCTGTGGTAATGATCACTTCACTAAGTCCACTTAGCTGCCCAATATTCACTCTTCTAGGATGAAGCGTTCGTTACCAGTAACAGTTTGAGTTTTTAGGTTTCACTCTATTTCCTCCTATACAGATAGATGTGTTTTTTAAGTCTAAATCAAACACGGTTTGTGCTAGCTTCTTGAAAATTGACAAAATAAAGTAGTTCTAAGTTCTGTCTTTGTGGTTTGTTTCCTCTTGAAATAGGCACAAGCAAAGACTGCGTAAAACACATTCATTGGAAAGGTGTGCCAAGCTTCCAAAAAACTACTGGTTTTCTGAATACTCAGCAAGTTTTTTTTAGTCCCACCTTAATGATCTCTGTGGTAATGATCACTTCACTAAGTCCACTTAGCTGCCCAATATTCACTCTTCTAGGATGAAGCGTTCGTTACCAGTAACATTTTGAATTTTTAGGTTTCACTCTATTTCCTCCTATATAGATAGATGTGTTTTTTAAGTCTAAATGAAACACGGTTTTTGCTAGCTCCTTGAAACTTGACAAAATAAAGTAGTTCTACGTTCTGTCTTTGTGGTTTGTTTCCTCTTGAAATAGCCACAAGCAAAGACTGCATAAAACACATTCATTGGAAAAGTGTTCCAAGCTTCCAAAATATTGCTGGTTTTTTGAATACTCGGCAAATTTTTTTTCATCCGACCTTGATGATCTCTGTGGTAATGATCAGTTCACTAAGTCCACTGGGCTGCAAAATTTTCACTTTTCTAGGATGAAGCGTTCGTTACCAGTAACAGTTTGAATTTTTAGGTTTCACTCTATTTCCTCCAATACAGATAGATGTGTTTTTTAAGTCTAAATCAAACACGGTTTGTGCTAGCTCTTTGAAACTGATCAGTTCACTAAGTCCACTTAGCTGCCCAATTTTCACTCTTCTAGGATGAAGCGTTCGTTACCAGTAACAGTTTGAATTTTTAGGTTTCACTCTATTTCCTCCTATACAGATAGATGTGTTTTTTAAGTCTAAATCAAACACGGTTTGTGCTAGCTCCTTGAAACTTGACAAAATAAAGTAGTTCTAAGTTCTGTCTTTGTGGTTTGTTTCCTCTTGAAATAGCCACAAGCAAAGACTGCGTAAAACACATTCATTGGAAAGGTGTGCCAAGCTTCCAAAAAACTACCGGTTTTCTGAATACTCGGCAAATTTTTTTTCATCCGACCTTGATGATCTCTGTGGTAATGATCAGTTCACTAAGTCCACTTAGCTGCCCAATTTTCACTCTTCTAGGATGAAGCGTTCGTTACCAGTAACAGTTTGAATTTTTAGGTTTCACTCTATTTACTCCAATACAGATAGATGTGTTTTTTAAGTCTAAATCAAACACGGTTTGTGCTAGCTCCTTGAAACTGATCAGTTCACTAAGTCCACTTAGCTGCGCAATTTTCACTCTTCTAGGATGAAGCGTTCGTTACCAGTAACAGTTTGAATTTTTAGGTTTCACTCTATTTCCTCCTATATAGATAGATGTGTTTGGAAGTCTATATCAAACACGGTTTGTGCTAGCTCCTTGAAACTTGACAAAATAAAGTAGTTCTAAGGTCTGTCTTTGTGGTTTGTTTCCTCTTGAAATAGGCACAAGCAAAGACTGCGTAAAACACATTCATTGGAAAGGTGTGCCAAGCTTCCAAAAAACTACTGGTTTTCTGAATACTCAGCAAATTTTTTTTAGTCCCACCTTAATGATCTCTGTGGTAATGATCACTTCACTAAGTCCACTTAGCTGCCCAATATTCACTCTTCTAGGATGAAGCGTTCGTTACCAGTAACAGTTTGAGTTTTTAGGTTTCACTCTATTTCCTCCTATACAGATAGATGTGTTTTTTAAGTCTAAATCAAACACGGTTTGTGCTAGCTTCTTGAAAATTGACAAAATAAAGTAGTTCTAAGTTCTGTCTTTGTGGTTTGTTTCCTCTTGAAATAGGCACAAGCAAAGACTGCGTAAAACACATTCATTGGAAAGGTGTGCCAAGCTTCCAAAAAACTACTGGTTTTCTGAATACTCAGCAAGTTTTTTTTAGTCCCACCTTAATGAACTCTGTGGTAATGATCACTTCACTAAGTCCACTTAGCTGCCCAATATTCACTCTTCTAGGATGAAGCGTTCGTTACCAGTAACATTTTGAATTTTTATATTTCACTCTACTTCCTCCTATATAGATAGATGTGTTTTTTAAGTCTAAATGAAACACGGTTTTTGCTAGCTCCTTCAAACTTGACAAAATAAAGTAGTTCTACGTTCTGTCTTTGTGGTTTGTTTCCTCTTGAAATAGCCACAAGTAAAGACTGCATAAAACACATTCATTGGAAAAGTGTTCCAAGCTTCCAAAATACTGCTGGTTTTTTGAATACTCGGCAAATTTTTTTTCATCCGACCTTGGTGATCTCTGTGGTAATGATCAGTTCACTAAGTCCACTTAGCTGCAAAATTTTCACTTTTCTAGGATGAAGCGTTCGTTACCAGTAACAGTTTGAATTTTTAGGTTTCACTCTATTTCCTCCAATACAGATAGATGTGTTTTTTAAGTCTAAATCAAACACGGTTTGTGCTAGCTCTTTGAAACTGATCAGTTCACTAAGTCCACTTAGCTGCCCAATTTTCACTCTTCTAGGATGAAGCGTTCGTTACCAGTAACAGTTTGAATTTTTAGGTTTCACTCTATTTCCTCCTATACAGATAGATGTGTTTTTTAAGTCTAAATCAAACACGGTTTGTGCTAGCTCCTTGAAACTTCACAAAATAAAGTAGTTCTAAGTTCTGTCTTTGTGGTTTGTTTCCTCTTGAAATAGCCACAAGCAAAGACTGCGTAAAACACATTCATTGGAAAGGTGTGCCAAGCTTCCAAAAAACTACTGGTTTTCTGAATACTCGACAAATTTTTTTTCATCCGACCTTGATGATCTCTGTGGTAATGATCAGTTCACTAAGTCCACTTAGCTGCCCAATTTTCACTCTTCTAGGATGAAGCGTTCGTTACCAGTAACAGTTTGAATTTTTAGGTTTCACTCTATTTCCACCAATACAGATAGATGTGTTTTTTAAGTCTAAATCAAACACGGTTTGTGCTAGCTCCTTGAAACTGATCAGTTCACTAAGTCCACTTAGCTGCCCAATTTTCACTCTTCTAGGATGAAGCGTTCGTTACCAGTAACAGTTTGAATTTTTAGGTTTCACTCTATTTCCTCCTATATAGATAGATGTGTTTGGAAGTCTATATCAAACACGGTTTGTGCTGGCTCCTTGAAACTTGACAAAATAAAGTAGTTCTAAGTTCTGTCTTTGTGGTTTGTTTCCTCTTGAAATAGCCACAAGCAAAGACTGCGTAAAACACATTCATTGGAAAGGTGTGCCAAGCTTACAAAAAACTACTGGTTTTCTGAACACTCGGCAAAATTTTTTTAATTTGACCTTGATGATCTCTGTGGTAATGATCACTTCACTAAGTCCACTTAGCTGCCCAATATTCACTCTTCTAGGATGAAGCGTTCGTTACCAGTAACATTTTGAATTTTTAGGTTTCACTCTATTTCCTCCTATATAGATAGATGTGTTTTTTAAGTCTAAATGAAACACGCTTTGTGTTGGCTCCTTGAAACTTGACAAAATAAAGTAGTTCTAAGTTCTGTCTTTGTGGTTTGTTTCCTCTTGAAAGAACCACAAGCAAAGACTGCGTAAAACACATTCATTTGAAAGGTGTTCCAAGATTCCAAAATACTACTGGGTTTCTGAAAACTCGGCAAATTTTTTTTCAACCGACCTTGATGATCTCTGTGGTAATCATCAGTTCACTAAGTCCACTTAGCTGCCCATTTTTCACTCTTCTAGGATGAAGCGTTCGTTAACAGTAACAGTTTGAATTTTTAGGTTTCACTCTATTTCCTCCTATACAGATAGATATATTTTTTAAGTCTAAATCAAACACGGTTTTTGCTAGCTCCTTGAAACTTGACAAAAAAAAATAGTTCTACGTTCTGTCTTTGTGGTTTGTTTCCTCTTGAAATAGCCACAAGCAAAGACTGCGTAAAACACATTCATTTGAAAGGTGTTCCAAGCTTCCAAAATACTACTGGGTTTCTGAATACTCGGCAAATTTTTCTTCATCCGACCTTGATGATCTCTGTGGTAATGATCAGTTCACTAAGTCCACTTAGCTGCCCAATTTTCACTCTTCTAGGATGAAGCGTTCGTTACCAGTAACAGTTTGAATTTTTAGGTTTCACTCTATTTCCTCCAATACAGATAGATGTGTTTTTTAAGTCTAAATCAAACACGGTTTGTGCTAGCTCCTTGAAACTGATCAGTTCACTAAGTCCACTTAGCTGCAGAATTTTCACTCTTCTAGGATGAAGCATTCGTTACCAGTAACAGTTTGAATTTTTAGGTTTCACTCTATTTCCTCCTATACAGATAGATGTGTTTTTTAAGTCTAAATCAAACACGGTTTGTGCTAGCTCCTGGAAACTTGACAAAATAAAGTAGTTCTAAGTTCTGTCTTTGTGGTTTGTTTCCTCTTGAAATAGCCACAAGCAAAGACTGCGTAAAACACATTCATTGGAAAGGTGTGCCAAGCTTCCAAAAAACTACTGGTTTTCTGAATACTCGGCAAATTTTTTTTCATCCGACCTTGATGATCTCTGTGGTAATGATCAGTTCACTAAGTCCACTTAGCTGCCCAATTTTCACTCTTCTAGGATGAAGCGTTCGTTACCAGTAACAGTTTGAATTTTTAGGTTTCACTCTATTTACTCCAATACAGATAGATGTGTTTTTTAAGTCTAAATCAAACACGGTTTGTGCTAGCTCCTTGAAACTGATCAGTTCACTAAGTCCACTTAGCTGCCCAATTTTCACTCTTCTAGGATGAAGCGTTCGTTACCAGTAACAGTTTGAATTTTTAGGTTTCACTCTATTTCCTCCTATATAGATAGATGTGTTTGGAAGTCTATATCAAACACGGTTTGTGCTAGCTCCTTGAAACTTGACAAAATAAAGTAGTTCTAAGTTCTGTCTTTGTGGTTTTTTTCCTCTTGAAATAGCCACAAGCAAAGACTGCGTAAAACACATTCATTGGAAAGGTGTGCCAAGCTTACAAAAAACTACTGGTTTTCTGAACACTCGGCAAAATTTTTTTAATTTGACCTCGATGATCTCTGTGGTAATGATCACTTCACTAAGTCCACTTAGCTGCCCAATATTCACTCTTCTAGGATGAAGCGTTCGTTACCAGTAACAGTTTGAATTTTTAGGTTTCACTCTATTTCCTCCTATATAGATATATGTGTTTTTTAAGTCTAAATGAAACACGGTTTGTGCTAGCTCCTTGAAACTTGACAAAATAAAGTAGTTCTACGTTCTGTCTTTGTGGTTTTTTTCCTCTTGAAATAGCCACAAGCAAAGACTGCATAAAACACATTCATTGGAAAGGTGTTCCAAGCTTAAAAAATACTACTGGTTTTTTGAATACTCGGCAAATTTTTTTTCATCCGACTTTGATGATCTCTGTGGTAATGATCAGTTCAATAAGTCCACTTAGCTGCCCAACTTTCACTCTTCTAGGATGAAGCGTTCGTTACCAGTAACAGTATGAATTTTTAGGTTTCACTCTATTTCCTCCTATACAGATAGATGTGTTTTTTAAGTCTAAATCAAACACGGTTTGTGCTAGCTCCTTGAAACTTGACAAAATAAAGTAGTTCTAAGTTCTGTCTTTGTGGTTTGTTTCCTCTTGAAATAGCCACATGCAAAGACTGCGTAAAACACATTCATTGGAAAGGTGTTCCAAGCTTCCAAAATACTACTGGTTTTCTGAATACTCGGCAAATTTTTTTTCATCCGACCTTGATGATCTCTGTGGTATTGATGAGTTCACTAAGTCCACTTAGCTGCAGAATTTTCACTCTTCTAGGATGAAGCATTCGTTACCAGTAACAGTTTGAATTTTTAGGTTTCACACTATTTCCTCCTATACAGATAGATGTGTTTTTTAAGTCTAAATCAAACACGGTTTGTGCTAGCTCCTTGAAACTTGACAAAATAAAGTAGTTCTAAGTTCTGTCTTTGTGGTTTGTTTCCTCTTGAAATAGGCACAAGCAAAGACTGCGTAAAACACATTCATTGGAAAGGTGTGCCAAGCTTCCAAAAAACTACAGGTTTTCTGAATACTCAGCAAATTTTTTTTAGTCCCACCTTAATGATCTCTGTGGTAATGATCACTTCACTAAGTCCACTTAGCTGCCCAATATTCACTCTTCTAGGATGAAGCGTTCGTTACCAGTAACAGTTTGAGTTTTTAGGTTCCACTCTATTTCCTCCTATACAGATAGATGTGTTTTTTAAGTCTAAATCAAACACGGTTTGTGCTAGCTCCTTGAAACTTGACAAAATAAAGTAGTTCTAATTTCTGTCTTTGTGGTTTGTTTCCTCTTGAAATAGCCACAAGCAAAGACTGCGTAAAACACATTTATTGGAAAGGTGTGCCAAGCTTCCAAAAAACTACTGGTTTTCTGAATACTCGGCAAATTTTTTTTAATTCGACCTTGATGATCTCTGTGGTAATGATCACTTCATTAAGTCCACTTAGCTGCCCAATATTCACTCTTCTAGGATGAAGCGTTCGTTACCAGTAACATTTTGAATTTTTAGGTTTCACTCTATTTCCTCCTATATAGATAGATGTGTTTTTTAAGTCTAAATGAAACACGGTTTTTGCTAGCTCCTTGAAACTTGACAAAATAAAGTAGTTCTAAGTTCTGTCTTTGTGGTTTGTTTCCTCTTGAAATAGCCACAAGCAAAGACTGCGTAAAACACATTCATTTGAAAGGTGTTCCAAGCTTCCAAAATACTACTGGGTTTCTGAATACTCGGCAAAATTTTTGATCCGACCTTGATGATCTCTGTGGTAATCATCAGTTCACTAAGTCCACTTAGCTGCCCAATTTTCACTCTTCTAGGATGAAGCGTTCGTTACCAGTAACAGTTTGAATTTTTAGGTTTCACTCTATTTACTCCAATACAGATAGATGTGTTTTTTAAGTCTAAATCAAACACGGTTTGTGCTAGCTCCTTGAAACTGATCAGTTCACTAAGTCCACTTAGCTGCCCAATTTTCACTCTTCTAGGATGAAGCGTTCGTTACCAGTAACAGTTTGAATTTTTAGGTTTCACTCTATTTCCTCCTATATAGATAGATGTGTTTGGAAGTCTATATCAAACACGGTTTGTGCTAGCTCCTTGAAACTTGACAAAATAAAGTAGTTCTAAGTTCTGTCTTTGTGGTTTTTTTCCTCTTGAAATAGCCACAAGCAAAGACTGCGTAAAACACATTCATTGGAAAGGTGTGCCAAGCTTACAAAAAACTACTGGTTTTCTGAACACTCGGCAAAATTTTTTTAATTTGACCTCGATGATCTCTGTGGTAATGATCACTTCACTAAGTCCACTTAGCTGCCCAATATTCACTCTTCTAGGATGAAGCGTTCGTTACCAGTAACAGTTTGAATTTTTAGGTTTCACTCTATTTCCTCCTATATAGATATATGTGTTTTTTAAGTCTAAATGAAACACGGTTTGTGCTAGCTCCTTGAAACTTGACAAAATAAAGTAGTTCTACGTTCTGTCTTTGTGGTTTTTTTCCTCTTGAAATAGCCACAAGCAAAGACTGCATAAAACACATTCATTGGAAAGGTGTTCCAAGCTTAAAAAATACTACTGGTTTTTTGAATACTCGGCAAATTTTTTTTCATCCGACTTTGATGATCTCTGTGGTAATGATCAGTTCAATAAGTCCACTTAGCTGCCCAACTTTCACTCTTCTAGGATGAAGCGTTCGTTACCAGTAACAGTTTGAATTTTTAGGTTTCACTCTATTTCCTCCTATACAGATAGATGTGTTTTTTAAGTCTAAATCAAACACGGTTTGTGCTAGCTCCTTGAAACTTGACAAAATAAAGTAGTTCTAAGTTCTGTCTTTGTGGTTTGTTTCCTCTTGAAATAGCCACATGCAAAGACTGCGTAAAACACATTCATTGGAAAGGTGTTCCAAGCTTCCAAAATGCTACTGGTTTTCTGAATACTCGGCAAATTTTTTTTCATCCGACCTTGATGATCTCTGTGGTATTGATGAGTTCACTAAGTCCACTTAGCTGCAGAATTTTCACTCTTCTAGGATGAAGCGTTCGTTACCAGTAACAGTTTGAATTTTTAGGTTTCACACTATTTCCTCCTATACAGATAGATGTGTTTTTTAAGTCTAAATCAAACACGGTTTGTGCTAGCTCCTTGAAACTTGACAAAATAAAGTAGTTCTAAGTTCTGTCTTTGTGGTTTGTTTCCTCTTGAAATAGGCACAAGCAAAGACTGCGTAAAACACATTCATTGGAAAGGTGTGCCAAGCTTCCAAAAAACTACAGGTTTTCTGAATACTCAGCAAATTTTTTTTAGTCCCACCTTAATGATCTCTGTGGTAATGATCACTTCACTAAGTCCACTTAGCTGCCCAATATTCACTCTTCTAGGATGAAGCGTTCGTTACCAGTAACAGTTTGAGTTTTTAGGTTCCACTCTATTTCCTCCTATACAGATAGATGTGTTTTTTAAGTCTAAATCAAACACGGTTTGTGCTAGCTCCTTGAAACTTGACAAAATAAAGTAGTTCTAATTTCTGTCTTTGTGGTTTGTTTCCTCTTGAAATAGCCACAAGCAAAGACTGCGTAAAACACATTTATTGGAAAGGTGTGCCAAGCTTCCAAAAAACTACTGGTTTTCTGAATACTCGGCAAATTTTTTTTAATTCGACCTTGATGATCTCTGTGGTAATGATCACTTCATTAAGTCCACTTAGCTGCCCAATATTCACTCTTCTAGGATGAAGCGTTCGTTACCAGTAACATTTTGAATTTTTAGGTTTCACTCTATTTCCTCCTATATAGATAGATGTGTTTTTTAAGTCTAAATGAAACACGGTTTTTGCTAGCTCCTTGAAACTTGACAAAATAAAGTAGTTCTAAGTTCTGTCTTTGTGGTTTGTTTCCTCTTGAAATAGCCACAAGCAAAGACTGCGTAAAACACATTCATTTGAAAGGTGTTCCAAGCTTCCAAAATACTACTGGGTTTCTGAATACTCGGCAAAATTTTTGATCCGACCTTGATGATCTCTGTGGTAATCATCAGTTCACTAAGTCCACTTAGCTGCCCAATTTTCACTCTTCTAGGATGAAGCGTTCGTTACCAGTAACAGTTTGAATTTTTAGGTTTCACTCTATTTACTCCAATACAGATAGATGTGTTTTTTAAGTCTAAATCAAACACGGTTTGTGCTAGCTCCTTGAAACTGATCAGTTCACTAAGTCCACTTAGCTGCCCAATTTTCACTCTTCTAGGATGAAGCGTTCGTTACCAGTAACAGTTTGAATTTTTAGGTTTCACTCTATTTCCTCCTATATAGATAGATGTGTTTGGAAGTCTATATCAAACACGGTTTGTGCTAGCTCCTTGAAACTTGACAAAATAAAGTAGTTCTAAGTTCTGTCTTTGTGGTTTTTTTCCTCTTGAAATAGCCACAAGCAAAGACTGCGTAAAACACATTCATTGGAAAGGTGTGCCAAGCTTACAAAAAACTACTGGTTTTCTGAACACTCGGCAAAATTTTTTTAATTTGACCTCGATGATCTCTGTGGTAATGATCACTTCACTAAGTCCACTTAGCTGCCCAATATTCACTCTTCTAGGATGAAGCGTTCGTTACCAGTAACAGTTTGAATTTTTAGGTTTCACTCTATTTCCTCCTATATAGATATATGTGTTTTTTAAGTCTAAATGAAACACGGTTTGTGCTAGCTCCTTGAAACTTGACAAAATAAAGTAGTTCTACGTTCTGTCTTTGTGGTTTTTTTCCTCTTGAAATAGCCACAAGCAAAGACTGCATAAAACACATTCATTGGAAAGGTGTTCCAAGCTTAAAAAATACTACTGGTTTTTTGAATACTCGGCAAATTTTTTTTCATCCGACTTTGATGATCTCTGTGGTAATGATCAGTTCACTAAGTCCACTTAGCTGCCCAACTTTCACTCTTCTAGGATGAAGCGTTCGTTACCAGTAACAGTTTGAATTTTTAGGTTTCACTCTATTTCCTCCTATACAGATAGATGTGTTTTTTAAGTCTAAATCAAACACGGTTTGTGCTAGCTCCTTGAAACTTGACAAAATAAAGTAGTTCTAAGTTCTGTCTTTGTGGTTTGTTTCCTCTTGAAATAGCCACATGCAAAGACTGCGTAAAACACATTCATTGGAAAGGTGTTCCAAGCTTCCAAAATACTACTGGTTTTCTGAATACTCGGCAAATTTTTTTTCATCCGACCTTGATGATCTCTGTGGTATTGATGAGTTCACTAAGTCCACTTAGCTGCAGAATTTTCACTCTTCTAGGATGAAGCGTTCGTTACCAGTAACAGTTTGAATTTTTAGGTTTCACACTATTTCCTCCTATACAGATAGATGTGTTTTTTAAGTCTAAATCAAACACGGTTTGTGCTAGCTCCTTGAAACTTGACAAAATAAAGTAGTTCTAAGTTCTGTCTTTGTGGTTTGTTTCCTCTTGAAATAGGCACAAGCAAAGACTGCGTAAAACACATTCATTGGAAAGGTGTGCCAAGCTTCCAAAAAACTACAGGTTTTCTGAATACTCAGCAAATTTTTTTTAGTCCCACCTTAATGATCTCTGTGGTAATGATCACTTCACTAAGTCCACTTAGCTGCCCAATATTCACTCTTCTAGGATGAAGCGTTCGTTACCAGTAACAGTTTGAGTTTTTAGGTTCCACTCTATTTCCTCCTATACAGATAGATGTGTTTTTTAAGTCTAAATCAAACACGGTTTGTGCTAGCTCCTTGAAACTTGACAAAATAAAGTAGTTCTAATTTCTGTCTTTGTGGTTTGTTTCCTCTTGAAATAGCCACAAGCAAAGACTGCGTAAAACACATTTATTGGAAAGGTGTGCCAAGCTTCCAAAAAACTACTGGTTTTCTGAATACTCGGCAAATTTTTTTTAATTCGATCTTGATGATCTCTGTGGTAATGATCACTTCATTAAGTCCACTTAGCTGCCCAATATTCACTCTTCTAGGATGAAGCGTTCGTTACCAGTAACATTTTGAATTTTTAGGTTTCACTCTATTTCCTCCTATATAGATAGATGTGTTTTTTAAGTCTAAATGAAACACGGTTTTTCCTAGCTCCTTGAAACTTGACAAAATAAAGTAGTTCTAAGTTCTGTCTTTGTGGTTTGTTTCCTCTTGAAATAGCCACAAGCAAAGACTGCGTAAAACACATTCATTTGAAAGGTGTTCCAAGCTTCCAAAATACTACTGGGTTTCTGAATACTGGCAAAATTTTTGATCCGATCTTGATGATCTCTGTGGTAATCATCAGTTCACTAAGTCCACTTAGCTGCCCAATTTTCACTCTTCTAGGATGAAGCGTTCGTTACCAGTAACAGTTTGAATTTTTAGGTTTCAATCTATTTCCTCCTATATAGATAGATGTGTTTTTTAAGTCTAAATGAAACACGGTTTGTGCTAGCTCCTTGAAACTTGACAAAATAAAGTAGTTCTAAGTTCTGTCTTTGTGGTTTGTTTCCTCTTGAAATAGCCACAAGCAAAGACTGCGTAAAACACATTCATTTGAAAGGTGTTCCAAACTTCCAAAATACTACTGGGTTTCTGAATACTCGGCAAATTTTTTTTCATCCGACCTTGATGATCTCTGTGGTAATCATCAGTTCACTAAGTCCACTTAGCTGCCCAATTTTCACTCTTCTAGGATGAAGCGTTCGTTACCAGTAACAGTTTGAATTTTTAGGTTTCACTCTATTTCCTCCTATACAGATAGATGTGTTTTTTAAGTCTAAATCAAACACGGTTTGTGCTAGCTCCTTGAAACTTGACAAAATAAAGTAGTTCTACGTTCTGTCTTTGTGGTTTGTTTCCTCTTGAAATAGCCACAAGCAAAGACTGCATAAAACACATTCATTGGAAAGTTGTTCCAAGCTTCCAAAATACTACTTGTTTTTTGAATACTCGGCAAATTTTTTTACATCCGAACTTGATGATCTCTGTGGTAATGATCAGTTCACTAAGTCCACTTAGCTGCCCAGCTTTCACTCTTCTAGGATGAAGCGTTCGTTACCAGTAACAGTTTGAATTTTTAGGTTTCACTCTATTTCCTCCTATACAGATAGATGTGTTTTTTAAGTCTTAATAAAACACGGTTTGTGCTAGCTCCTTGAAACTTGACAAAATAAAGTAGTTCTAACTTCTGTCTTTGTGGTTTGTTTCCTCTTGAAATAGCCACAAGCAAAGACTGCGTAAAACACATTCATTGGAAAGGTGTTCCAAGCTTCCAAAATACTACTGGTTTTCTGAATACTCGGCAAATTTTTTTTCATCCGACCTTGTTGATCTCTGTGGTAATGATGAGTTCACTAAGTCCACTTAGCTGCCCAATTTTCACTCTTCAAGGATGAAGCGTTCGTTACCAGTAACAGTTTGAATTTTTAGGTTTCAGTCTATTTCCTCCTATACAGATAGATGTGTTTTTTAAGTCTAAATCAAACACGGTTTGTGCTAGCTCCTTGAAATTGATCAGTTCACTAAGTCCACTTAGCTGCCCAATTTTCACTCTTCTAGGATGAAGCGTTCGTTACCAGTAACAGTTTGAATTTTTAGGTTTCACTCTATTTCCTCCTATACAGATAGATGTGTTTTTTAAGTCTAAATCAAACACGGTTTGTGCTAGCTCCTTGAAACTTGACAAAATAAAGTAGTTCTAAGTTCTGTCTTTGTGGTTTGTTTCCTCTTGAAATAGCCACAAGCAAAGACTGCGTAAAACACATTCATTGGAAAGGTGTGCCAAGCTTCCAAAAAACTACTGGTTTTCTGAATACTCAGCAAATTTTTTTTAATCCGACCTTGATGATCTCTGTGGTAATGATCACTTCACTAAGTCCACTTAGCTGCCCAATTTTCACTCTTCTAGGATGAAGCGTTCGTTACCAGTAACAGTTTGAATTTTTAGGTTTCACTCTATTTCCTCCTATACAGATAGATGTGTTTTTTAAGGCTAAATCAAACACGGTTTGTGCTAGCTCCTTGAAACTTGACAAAATAAAGTAGTTCTAAGTTCTGTCTTTGTGGTTTGTTTCCTCTTGAAATAGCCACAAGCAAAGACTGCGTAAAACACATTCATTGGAAATGTGTTCCAAGCTTCCAAAATACTACTGGTTTTTTGAATACTCGGCAAATTTTTTTTCATCCCAACTTGATGATCTCTGTGGTAATGATCAGTTCACTAAGTCCACTTAGCTGCAGAATTTTCACTCTTCTAGGATGAAGCGTTCGTTACCAGTAACAGTTTGAATGTTTAGGTTTCACTCTATTTCCTCCTATACAGATAGATGTGTTTTTTAAGTCTAAATCAAACACGGTTTGTGCTAGCTCCTTGAAACTGATCAGTTCACTAAGTCCACTTAGCTGCCCAATTTTCACTCTTCTAGGATGAAGCGTTCGTTACCAGTAACAGTTTGAATTTTTAGGTTTCACTCTATTTCCTCCTATAGGGATAGATGTGTTTTTTAAGTCTAAATCAAACACGGTGTGTGCTAGCTCCTTGAAACTTGACAAAATAAAGTAGTTCTAAGTTCTGTCTTTGTGGTTTGTTTCCTCTTGAAATAGCCACAAGCAAAGACTGCGTAAAACACATTCATTGGAAAGGTGTGCCAACCTTACAAAAAACTACTGGTTTTCTGAATACTCGGCAAAATTTTTTTAATTCGACATTGATGATCTCTGTGGTAATGATCACTTCACTAAGTCCACTTAGCTGCCCAATATTCACTCTTCTAGGATGAAGCGTTCGTTACCAGTAACAGTTTGAATTTTTAGGTTTCACTCTATTTCCTCCTATATAGATAGATGTGTTTTTTAAGTCTAAATGAAACACGCTTTGTGCTAGCTCCTTGAAACTTGACAAAATAAAGTAGTTCTAAGTTCTGTCTTTGTGGTTTGTTTCCTCTTGAAAGAGCCACAAGCAAAGACTGCGCAAAACACATTCATTTGAAAGGTGTTCCAAGCTTCCAAAATACTACTGGGTTTCTGAATATTCGGCAAATTTTTTTTCAACCGACCTTGATGATCTTTGTGGTAATCATCAGTTCACTAAGTCCACTTAGCTGCCCAATTTTCACTCTTCTAGGATGAAGCGTTCGTTACCAGTAACAGTTTGAATTTTTAGGTTTCACTCTATTTCCTCCTATACAGATAGATGTGTTTTTTAAGTCTAAATCAAACACGGTTTGTGCTAGCTCCTTGAAACTTGACAAAATAAAGTAGTTCTACGTTCTGTTTTTGTGGTTTGTTTCCTCTTGAAATAGCCACAAGCAAAGACTGCATAAAACACATTCATTGGAAAGGTGTTCCAAGCTTCCAAAATACTGCTGGTTTTTTGAATACTCGGCAAATTTTTTTTCATCCGACCTTGATGATCTCTGTGGTAATGATCAGTTCACTAAGTCCACTTAGCTGCCCAATTTTCACTCTTCTAGGATGAAGCGTTCGTTACCAGTAACAGTTTGAATTTTTAGGTTTCACTCTATTTCCTCCTATACAGATAGATGTGTTTTTTAAGTCTAAATCAAACACGGTTTGTGCTAGCTCCTTGAAACTTGACAAAATAAAGTAGTTCTAAGTTCTGTCTTTGTGGTTTGTTTCCTCTTGCAATAGCCACAAGCAAAGACTGCGTAAAACGCATTCATTGGAAAGGTGTGCCAAGCTTCCATAAAACTACTGGTTTTCTGAATACTCGGCAAATTTTTTTTAATCCGACCTTGATGATCTCTGTGGTAATGATCACTTCACTAGTCCACTTAGCTGCCCAATATTCACTCTTCTAGGATGAAGCGTTCGTTACCAGTAACAGTTTTGTGTTTTTAGGTTTCACTCTATTTCATCCTATATAGATAGATGTGTTTTTTAAGTCTAAATCAAACACGGTTTGTGCTAGCTCCTTGAAACTTGACAAAATAAAGTAGTTCTAAGTTCTGTCTTTGTGGTTTGTTTCCTCTTGAAATAGCCACAAGCAAAGACTGCGTAAAACACATTCATTTGAAAGGTGTTCCAAGCTTCCAAAATACTACTGGGTTTCTGAATACTCGGCAAATTTTTTTTCATCCGACCTTGATGATCTCTGTGGTAATGATCAGTTCACTAAGTCCACTTAGCTGCCCAATTTTCACTCTTCTAGGATGAAGCGTTCGTTACCAGTAACAGTTTGAATTTTTAGGTTTCACTCTATTTCCTCCAATACAGATAGATGTGTTTTTTAAGTCTAAATCAAACACGGTTTGTGCTAGCTCCTTGAAACTGATCAGTTCACTAAGTCCACTTAGCTGCCCAATTTTCACTCTTCTAGGATGAAGCGTTCGTTACCAGTAACAGTTTGAATTTTTAGGTTTCACTCTATTTCCTCCTATACAGATAGATGTGTTTTTTAAGTCTAAATCAAACACGGTTTGTGCTAGCTCCTTGAAATTGATCAGTTCACTAAGTCCACTTAGCTGCCCAATTTTCACTCTTCTAGGATGAAGCGTTCGTTACCAGTAACAGTTTGAATTTTTAGGTTTCACTCTATTTCCTCCTATACAGATAGATGTGTTTTTTAAGTCTAAATCAAACACGGTTTGTGCTAGCTCCTTGAAACTTGACAAAATAAAGTAGTTCTAAGTTCTGTCTTTGTGGTTTGTTTCCTCTTGAAATAGCCACAAGCAAAGACTGCGTAAAACACATTCATTGGAAAGGTGTGCCAAGCTTCCAAAAAACTACTGGTTTTCTGAATACTCAGCAAATTTTTTTTAATCCGACCTTGATGATCTCTGTGGTAATGATCACTTCACTAAGTCCACTTAGCTGCCCAATTTTCACTCTTCTAGGATGAAGCGTTCGTTACCAGTAACAGTTTGAATTTTTAGGTTTCACTCTATTTCCTCCTATACAGATAGATGTGTTTTTTAAGTCTAAATCAAACACGGTTTGTGCTAGCTCCTTGAAACTTGACAAAATAAAGTAGTTCTAAGTTCTGTCTTTGTGGTTTGTTTCCTCTTGAAATAGCCACAAGCAAAGACTGCGTAAAACACATTCATTGGAAATGTGTTCCAAGCTTCCAAAATACTACTGGTTTTTTGAATACTCGGCAAATTTTTTTTCATCCCACCTTGATGATCTCTGTGGTAATGATCAGTTCACTAAGTCCACTTAGATGCAGAATTTTCACTCTTCTAGGATGAACCGTTCGTTACCAGTAACAGTTTGAATGTTTAGGTTTCACTCTATTTCCTCCTATACAGATAGATGTGTTTTTTAAGTCTAAATCAAACACGGTTTGTGCTAGCTCCTTGAAACTGATCAGTTCACTAAGTCCACTTAGCTGCCCAATTTTCACTCTTCTAGGATGAAGCGTTAGTTACCAGTAACAGTTTGAATTTTTAGGTTTCACTGTATTTCCTCCTATACATATAGATGTGTTTTTTAAGTCTAAATCAAACACGGTGTGTGCTAGCTCCTTGAAACTTGACAAAATAAAGTAGTTCTAAGTTCTGTCTTTGTGGTTTGTTTCCTCTTGAAATAGCCACAAGCAAAGACTGCGTAAAACACATTCATTGGAAAGGTGTGCCAAGCTTCCAAAATACTACTGGTTTTCTGAATACTCGGCAAATTTTTTTTCATCCGACCTTGATGATCTCTGTGGTAATGATCAGTTCACTAAGTCCACTTACCTGCCCAATTTTCACTCTTCTAGGATGAAGCGTTCGTTACCAGTAACAGTTTGAATTTTTAGGTTTCACTCTATTTCCTCCTATACAGATAGATGTGTTTTTTAAGTCTAAATCAAACACGGTTTGTGCTAGCTCCTTGAAACTTGACAAAATAAAGTAGTTCTAAGTTCTGTCTTTGTGGTTTGTTTCCTCTTGAAATAGCCACAAGCAAAGACTGCGTAAAACACATTCATTGGAAATGTGTTCCAAGCTTCCAAAATACTACTGGTTTTTTGAATACTCGGCAAATTTTTTTTCATCCGACCTTGATGATCTCTGTGGTAATGATCAGTTCACTAAGTCCACTTAGCTGCAGAATTTTCACTCTTCTAGGATGAAGCGTTCGTTACCAGTAACAGTTTGAATTTTTAGGTTTCAGTCTATTTCCTCCTATACAGATAGATGTGTTTTTTAAGTCTAAATCAAACACGGTTTGTGCTAGCTCCTTGAAATTGATCAGTTCACTAAGTCCACTTAGCTGCCCAATTTTCACTCTTCTAGGATGAAGCGTTCGTTACCAGTAACAGTTTGAATTTTTAGGTTTCACTCTATTTCCTCCTATACAGATAGATGTGTTTTTTAAGTCTAAATCAAACACGGTTTGTGCTAGCTCCTTGAAACTTGACAAAATAAAGTAGTTCTAAGTTCTGTCTTTGTGGTTTGTTTCCTCTTGAAATAGCCACAAGCAAAGACTGCGTAAAACACATTCATTGGAAAGGTGTGCCAAGCTTCCAAAAAACTACTGGTTTTCTGAATACTCAGCAAATTTTTTTTAATCCGACCTTGATGATCTCTGTGGTAATGATCACTTCACTAAGTCCACTTAGCTGCCCAATTTTCACTCTTCTAGGATGAAGCGTTCGTTACCAGTAACAGTTTGAATTTTTAGGTTTCACTCTATTTCCTCCTATACAGATAGATGTGTTTTTTAAGTCTAAATCAAACACGGTTTGTGCTAGCTCCTTGAAACTTGACAAAATAAAGTAGTTCTAAGTTCTGTCTTTGTGGTTTGTTTCCTCTTGAAATAGCCACAAGCAAAGACTGCGTAAAACACATTCATTGGAAATGTGTTCCAAGCTTCCAAAATACTACTGGTTTTTTGAATACTCGGCAAATTTTTTTTCATCCCACCTTGATGATCTCTGTGGTAATGATCAGTTCACTAAGTCCACTTAGCTGCAGAATTTTCACTCTTCTAGGATGAACCGTTCGTTACCAGTAACAGTTTGAATGTTTAGGTTTCACTCTATTTCCTCCTATACAGATAGATGTGTTTTTTAAGTCTAAATCAAACACGGTTTGTGCTAGCTCCTTGAAACTGATCAGTTCACTAAGTCCACTTAGCTGCCCAATTTTCACTCTTCTAGGATGAAGCGTTCGTTACCAGTAACAGTTTGAATTTTTAGGTTTCACTCTATTTCCTCCTATACGGATAGATGTGTTTTTTAAGTCTAAATCAAACACGGTGTGTGCTAGCTCCTTGAAACTTGACAAAATAAAGTAGTTCTAAGTTCTGTCTTTGTGGTTTGTTTCCTCTTGAAATAGCCACAAGCAAAGACTGCGTAAAACACATTCATTGGAAAGGTGTGCCAACCTTACAAAAAACTACTGGTTTTCTGAATACTCGGCAAAATTTTTTTAATTCGACCTTGATGATCTCTGTGGTAATGATCACTTCACTAAGTCCACTTAGCTGCCCAATATTCACTCTTCTAGGATGAAGCGTTCGTTACCAGTAACAGTTTGAATTTTTAGGTTTCACTCTATTTCCTCCTATATAGATAGATGTGTTTTTTAAGTCTAAATGAAACACGCTTTGTGCTAGCTCCTTGAAACTTGACAAAATAAAGTAGTTCTAAGTTCTGTCTTTGTGGTTTGTTTCCTCTTGAAAGAGCCACAAGCAAAGACTGCGCAAAACACATTCATTTGAAAGGTGTTCCAAGCTTCCAAAATACTACTGGGTTTCTGAATATTCGGCAAATTTTTTTTCAACCGACCTTGATGATCTTTGTGGTAATCATCAGTTCACTAAGTCCACTTAGCTGCCCAACTTTCACTCTTCTAGAATGAAGCGTTCGTTACCAGTAACAGTTTGAATTTTTAGGTTTCACTCTATTTCCTCCTATACAGATAGATGTGTTTTTTAAGTCTAAATCAAACACGGTTTGTGCTAGCTCCTTGAAACTTGACAAAATAAAGTAGTTCTACGTTCTGTCTTTGTGGTTTGTTTCCTCTTGAAATAGCCACAAGCAAAGACTGCATAAAACACATTCATTGGAAAGTTGTTCCAAGCTTCCAAAATACTACTGGTTTTTTGAATACTCGGCAAATTTTTTTTCATCCGACTTTGGTGATCTCTGTGGTAATGATCAGTTCACTAAGTCCACTTAGCTGCCCAACTTTCACTCTTCTAGGATGAAGCGTTCGTTACCAGTAACAGTTTGAATTTTTAGGTTTCACTCTATTTCCTCTTATACAGATAGATGTGTTTTTTAAGTCTAAATCAAACACGGTTTGTGCTAGCTCCTTGAAACTTGACAAAATAAAGTAGTTCTAAGTTCTGTCTTTGTGGTTTTTTTCCTCTTGAAATAGCCACAAGCAAAGACTGAGTAAAACACATTCATTTGAAAGGTGTTCCAAGCTTCCAAAATACTACTGGGTTTCTGAATACTCGGCAAATTTTTTTTGATCCGACCTTGATGATCTCTGTGGTAATCATCAGTTCACTAAGTCCACTTAGCTGCCCAATTTTCACTCTTCTAGGATGAAGCGTTCGTTACCAGTAACAGTTTGAATTTTTAGGTTTCACTCTATTTCCTCCAATACAGATAGATGTGTTTTTTAAGTCTAAATCAAACACGGTTTGTGCTAGCTCCTTGAAACTTGACAAAATAAAGTAGTTCTACGTTCTGTTTTTGTGGTTTGTTTCCTCTTGAAATAGCCACAAACAAAGACTGCATAAAACACATTCATTGGAAAGGTGTTCCAAGCTTCCAAAATACTGCTGGTTTTTTGAATACTCGGCAAATTTTTTTTCATCCGACCTTGATGATCTCTGTGGTAATGATCAGTTCACTAAGTCCACTTAGCTGCCCAATTTTCACTCTTCTAGGATGAAGCGTTCGTTACCAGTAACAGTTTGAATTTTTAGGTTTCACTCTATTTCCTCCTATACAGATAGATGTGTTTTTTAAGTCTAAATCAAACACGGTTTGTGCTAGCTCCTTGAAACTTGACAAAATAAAGTAGTTCTAAGTTCTGTCTTTGTGGTTTGTTTCCTCTTGCAATAGCCACAAGCAAAGACTGCGTAAAACACATTCATTGGAAAGGTGTGCCAAGCTTCCATAAAACTACTGGTTTTCTGAATACTCGGCAAATTTTTTTTAATCCGACCTTGATGATCTCTGTGGTAATGATCACTTCACTAGTCCACTTAGCTGCCCAATATTCACTCTTCTAGGATGAAGCGTTCGTTACCAGTAACAGTTTTGTGTTTTTAGGTTTCACTCTATTTCCTCCTATATAGATAGATGTGTTTTTTAAGTCTAAATCAAACACGGTTTGTGCTAGCTCCTTGAAACTTGACAAAATAAAGTAGTTCTAAGTTCTGTCTTTGTGGTTTGTTTCCTCTTGAAATAGCCACAAGCAAAGACTGCGTAAAACACATTCATTTGAAAGGTGTTCCAAGCTTCCAAAATACTACTGGGTTTCTGAATACTCGGCAAATTTTTTTTCATCCGACCTTGATGATCTCTGTGGTAATGATCAGTTCACTAAGTCCACTTAGCTGCCCAATTTTCACTCTTCTAGGATGAAGCGTTCGTTACCAGTAACAGTTTGAATTTTTAGGTTTCACTCTATTTCCTCCAATACAGATAGATGTGTTTTTTAAGTCTAAATCAAACACGGTTTGTGCTAGCTCCTTGAAACTGATCAGTTCACTAAGTCCACTTAGCTGCCCAATTTTCACTCTTCTAGGATGAAGCGTTCGTTACCAGTAACAGTTTGAATTTTTAGGTTTCACTCTATTTCCTCCTATACAGATAGATGTGTTTTTTAAGTCTAAATCAAACACGGTTTGTGCTAGCTCCTTGAAACTTGACAAAATAAAGTAGTTCTAAGTTCTGTCTTTGTGGTTTGTTTCCTCTTGAAATAGGCACAAGCAAAGACTGCGTAAAACACATTCATTGGAAAGGTGTGCCAAGCTTCCAAAAAACTACTGGTTTTCTGGATACTCGGCAAATTTTTTTTCATCCGACCTTGATGATCTCTGTGGTAATGATCAGTTCACTAAGTCCACTTAGCTGCCCAATATTCACTCTTCTAGGATGAAGCGTTCGTTACCAGTAACAGTTTGAATTTTTAGGTTTCACTCTATTTCCTCCTATATAGATAGATGTGTTTTTTAAGTCTAAATGAAACACGCTTTGTGCTAGCTCCTTGAAACTTGACAAAATAAAGTAGTTCTAAGTTCTGTCTTTGTGGTTTGTTTCCTCTTGAAAGAGCCACAAGCAAAGACTGCGTAAAACACATTCATTTGAAAGGTGTTCCAAGATTCCAAAATACTACTGGGTTTCTGAATACTCGGCAAATTTTTTTTCAACCGACCTTGATGATCTCTGTGGTAATCATCAGTTCACTAAGTCCACTTAGCTGCCCAATTTTCACTCTTCTAGGATGAAGCGTTCGTTAACAGTAACAGTTTGAATTTTTAGGTTTCACTCTATTTCCTCCTATACAGATAGATGTGTTTTTTAAGTCTAAATCAAACACGGTTTGTGCTAGCTCCTTGAAACTTGACAAAATAAAGTAGTTCTAAGTTCTGTCTTTGTGGTTTGTTTCCTCTTGATATAGCCACATGCAAAGACTGCGTAAAACACATTCATTGGAAAGGTGTTCCAAGCTTCCAAAATACTACTGGTTTTCTGAATACTCGGCAAATTTTTTTTCATCCGACCTTGATGATCTCTGTGGTATTGATGAGTTCACTAAGTCCACTTAGCTGCAGAATTTTCACTCTTCTAGGATGAAGCGTTCGTTACCAGTAACAGTTTGAATTTTTAGGTTTCACTCTATTTCCTCCTATACAGATAGATGTGTTTTTTAAGTCTAAATCAAACACGGTTTGTGCTAGCTCCTTGAAACTTGACAAAATAAAGTAGTTCTAAGTTCTGTCTTTGTGGTTTGTTTCCTCTTGAAATAGGCACAAGCAAAGACTGCGTAGAACACATTCATTGGAAAGGTGTGCCAAGCTTCCAAAAAACTACTGGTTTTCTGAATACTCAGCAAATTTTTTTTAGTCCCACCTTAATGATCTCTGTGGTAATGATCACTTCACTAAGTCCACTTAGCTGCCCAATATTCACTCTTCTAGGATGAAGCGATCGTTACCAGTAACAGTTTGAGTTTTTAGGTTTCACTCTATTTCCTCCTATACAGATAGATGAGTTTTTTAAGTCTAAATCAAACACGGTTTGTGCTAGCTCCTTGAAACTTGACAAAATAAAGTAGTTCTAATTTCTGTCTTTGTGGTTTGTTTCCTCTTGAAATAGCCACAAGCAAAGACTGCGTAAAACACATTCATTTGAAAGGTGTTCCAAGCTTCCAAAATACTACTGGGTCTCTGAATACTCGGCAAATTTTTTTTGATCCGACCTTGATGATCTCTGTGGTAATCATCAGTTCACTAAGTCCACTTAGCTGCCCAATTTTCACTCTTCTAGGATGAAGCGTTCGTTACCAGTAACAGTTTGAATTTTTAGGTTTCACTCTATTTTCTCCTATACAGATAGATGTGTTTTTTAAGTCTAAATCAAACACGGTTTGTGCTAGCTCCTTGAAACTTGACAAAATAAAGTAGTTCTACGTTCTGTCTTTGTGGTTTGTTTCCTCTTGAAATAGCCACAAGCAAAGACTGCATAAAACACATTCATTGGAAAGGTGTTCCAAGCTTCCAAAATACTGCTGGTTTTTTGAATACTCGGCAAATTTTTTTTCATCCGACCTTGATGATCTCTGTGGTAATGATCAGTTCACTAAGTCCACTTAGCTGCCCAATTTTCACTCTTCTAGGATGAAGCGTTCGTTACCAGTAACAGTTTGAATTTTTAGGTTTCACTCTATTTCCTCCTATACAGATAGATGTGTTTTTTAAGTCTAAATCAAACACGGTTTGTGCTAGCTCCTTGAAACTTGACAAAATAAAGTAGTTCTAAGTTCTGTCTTTGTGGTTTGTTTCCTCTTGCAATAGCCACAAGCAAAGACTGCGTAAAACACATTCATTGGAAAGGTGTGCCAAGCTTCCATAAAACTACTGGTTTTCTGAATACTCGGCAAATTTTTTTTAATCCGACCTTGATGATCTCTGTGGTAATGATCACTTCACTAGTCCACTTAGCTGCCCAATATTCACTCTTCTAGGATGAAGCGTTCGTTACCAGTAACAGTTTTGTGTTTTTAGGTTTCACTCTATTTCCTCCTATATAGATAGATGTGTTTTTTAAGTCTAAATCAAACACGGTTTGTGCTAGCTCCTTGAAACTTGACAAAATAAAGTAGTTCTAAGTTCTGTCTTTGTGGTTCGTTTCCTCTTGAAATAGCCACAAGCAAAGACTGCGTAAAACACATTCATTTGAAAGGTGTTCCAAGCTTCCAAAATACTACTGGGTTTCTGAATACTCGGCAAATTTTTTTTCATCCGACCTTGATGATCTCTGTGGTAATGATCAGTTCACTAAGTCCACTTAGCTGCCCAATTTTCACTCTTCTAGGATGAAGCGTTCGTTACCAGTAACAGTTTGAATTTTTAGGTTTCACTCTATTTCCTCCAATACAGATAGATGTGATTTTTAAGTCTAAATCAAACACGGTTGTGCTAGCTCCTTGAAACTGATCAGTTCACTAAGTCCACTTAGCTGCCCAATTTTCACTCTTCTAGGATGAAGCGTTCGTTACCAGTAACAGTTTGAATTTTTAGGTTTCACTCTATTTCCTCCTATACAGATAGATGTGTTTTTTAAGTCTAAATCAAACACGGTTTGTGCTAGCTCCTTGAAACTTGACAAAATAAAGTAGTTCTAAGTTCTGTCTTTGTGGTTTGTTTCCTCTTGAAATAGGCACAAGCAAAGATGCGTAAAACACATTCATTGGAAAGGTGTGCCAAGCTTCCAAAAAACTACTGGTTTTCTGGATACTCGGCAAATTTTTTTTCATCCGACCTTGATGATCTCTGTGGTAATGATCAGTTTCACTAAGTCCACTTAGCTGCCCAATATTCACTCTTCTAGGATGAAGCGTTCGTTACCAGTAACAGTTTGAATTTTTAGGTTTCACTCTATTTCCTCCTATATAGATAGATGTGTTTTTTAAGTCTAAATGAAACACGCTTTGTGCTAGCTCCTTGAAACTTGACAAAATAAAGTAGTTCTAAGTTCTGTCTTTGTGGTTTGTTTCCTCTTGAAAGAGCCACAAGCAAAGACTGCGTAAAACACATTCATTTGAAAGTGTTCCAAGATTCCAAAATACTACTGGGTTTCTGAATACTCGGCAAATTTTTTTTCAACCGACCTTGATGATCTCTGTGGTAATCATCAGTTCACTAAGTCCACTTAGCTGCCCAATTTTCACTCTTCTAGGATGAAGCGTTCGTTAACAGTAACAGTTTGAATTTTTAGGTTTCACTCTATTTCCTCCTATACAGATAGATGTGTTTTTTAAGTCTAAATCAAACACGGTTTGTGCTAGCTCCTTGAAACTTGACAAAATAAAGTAGTTCTAAGTTCTGTCTTTGTGGTTTGTTTCCTCTTGATATAGCCACATGCAAAGACTGCGTAAAACACATTCATTGGAAAGGTGTTCCAAGCTTCCAAAATACTACTGGTTTTCTGAATACTCGGCAATTTTTTTTTCATCCGACCTTGATGATCTCTGTGGTATTGATGAGTTCACTAAGTCCACTTAGCTGCAGATTTTCACTCTTCTAGGATGAAGCGTTCGTTACCAGTAACAGTTTGAATTTTTAGGTTTCACTCTATTTCCTCCTATACAGATAGATGTGTTTTTTAAGTCTAAAATCAAACACGGTTTGTGCTAGCTCCTTGAAACTTGACAAAATAAAGTAGTTCTAAGTTCTGTCTTTGTGGTTTGTTTCCTCTTGAAATAGGCACAAGCAAAGACTGCGTAGAACACATTCATTGGAAAGGTGTGCCAAGCTTCCAAAAAACTACTGGTTTTCTGAATACTCAGCAAATTTTTTTTAGTCCCACCTTAATGATCTCTGTGGTAATGATCACTTCACTAAGTCCACTTAGCTGCCCAATATTCACTCTTCTAGGATGAAGCGATCGTTACCAGTAACAGTTTGAGTTTTTAGGTTTCACTCTATTTCCTCCTATACAGATAGATGAGTTTTTTAAGTCTAAATCAAACACGGTTTGTGCTAGCTCCTTGAAACTTGACAAAATAAAGTAGTTCTAATTTCTGTCTTTGTGGTTTGTTTCCTCTTGAAATAGCCACAAGCAAAGACTGCGTAAAACACATTCATTTGAAAGGTGTTCCAAGCTTCCAAAATACTACTGGGTCTCTGAATACTCGGCAAATTTTTTTTGATCCGACCTTGATGATCTCTGTGGTAATCATCAGTTCACTAAGTCCACTTAGCTGCCCAATTTTCACTCTTCTAGGATGAAGCGTTCGTTACCAGTAACAGTTTGAATTTTTAGGTTTCACTCTATTTCCTCCTATACAGATAGATGTGTTTTTTAAGTCTAAATCAAACACGGTTTGTGCTAGCTCCTTGAAACTTGACAAAATAAAGTAGTTCTACGTTCTGTCTTTGTGGTTTGTTTCCTCTTGAAATAGCCACAAGCAAAGACTGCATAAAACACATTCATTGGAAAGGTGTTCCAAGCTTCCAAAATACTGCTGGTTTTTTGAATACTCGGCAAATTTTTTTTCATCCGACCTTGATGATCTCTGTGGTAATGATCAGTTCACTAAGTCCACTTAGCTGCCCAATTTTCACTCTTCTAGGATGAAGCGTTCGTTACCAGTAACAGTTTGAATTTTTAGGTTTCACTCTATTTCCTCCTATACAGATAGATGTGTTTTTTAAGTCTAAATCAAACACGGTTTGTGCTAGCTCCTTGAAACTTGACAAAATAAAGTAGTTCTAAGTTCTGTCTTTGTGGTTTGTTTCCTCTTGAAATAGCCACAAGCAAAGACTGCGTAAAACACATTCATTGGAAAGGTGTGCCAAGCTTCCAAAAAACTACTGGTTTTCTGAATACTCGGCAAATTTTTTTTAATCCGACCTTGATGATCTCTGTGGTAATGATCAGTTCACTAAGTCCACTTAGCTGCCCAATATTCACTCTTCTAGGATGAAGCGTTCGTTACCAGTAACAGTTTTGTGTTTTTAGGTTTCACTCTATTTCCTCCTATATAGATAGATGTGTTTTTTAAGTCTAAATCAAACACGGTTTGTGCTAGCTCCTTGAAACTTGACAAAATAAAGTAGTTCTAAGTTCTGTCTTTGTGGTTTGTTTCCTCTTGAAATAGCCACAAGCAAAGACTGCGTAAAACACATTCATTTGAAAGGTGTTCCAAGCTTCCAAAATACTACTGGGTTTCTGAATACTCGGCAAATTTTTTTTCATCCGACCTTGATGATCTCTGTGGTAATGATCAGTTCACTACGTCCACTTAGCTGCCCAATTTTCACTCTTCTAGGATGAAGCGTTCGTTACCAGTAACAGTTTGAATTTTTAGGTTTCACTCTATTTCCTCCAATACAGATAGATGTGTTTTTTAAGTCTAAATCAAACACGGTTTGTGCTAGCTCCTTGAAACTGATCAGTTCACTAAGTCCACTTAGCTGCCCAATTTTCACTCTTCTAGGATGAAGCGTTCGTTACCAGTAACAGTTTGAATTTTTAGGTTTCACTCTATTTCCTCCTATACAGATAGATGTGTTTTTTAAGTCTAAATCAAACACGGTTTGTGCTAGCTCCTTGAAACTTGACAAAATAAAGTAGTTCTAAGTTCTGTCTTTGTGGTTTGTTTCCTCTTGAAATAGCCACAAGCAAAGACTGCGTAAAACACATTCATTGGAAAGGTGTGCCAAGCTTCCAAAAAACTACTGGTTTTCTGGATACTCGGCAAATTTTTTTTCATCCGACCTTGATGATCTCTGTGGTAATGATCAGTTCACTAAGTCCACTTAGCTGCCCAATTTTCACTCTTCTAGGATGAAGCGTTCGTTACCAGTAACAGTTTGAATTTTTAGGTTTCACTCTATTTACTCCAATACAGATAGATGTGTTTTTTAAGTCTAAATCAAATACGGTTTGTGCTAGCTCCTTGAAAATGATCAGTTCACTAAGTCCACTTAGCTGCCCAATTTTCACTCTTCTAGGATGAAGCGTTCGTTACCAGTAACAGTTTGAATTTTTAGGTTTCACTCTATTTCCTCCTATATAGATAGATGTGTTTGGAAGTCTATATCAAACACGGTTCGTGCTAGCTCCTTGAAACTTGACAAAATAAAGTAGTTCTAAGTTCTGTCTTTGTGGTTTGTTTCCTCTTGAAATAGCCACAAGCAAAGACTGCGTAAAACACATTCATTGGAAAGGTGTGCCAAGCTTACAAAAAACTACTGGTTTTCTGAACACTCGGCAAAATTTTTTTAATTTGACCTTGATGATCTCTGTGGTAATGATCAATTCACTAAGTCCACTTAGCTGCCCAATATTCACTCTTCTAGGATGAAGCGTTCGTTACCAGTAACAGTTTGAATTTTTAGGTTTCACTCTATTTCCTCCTATATAGATAGATGTGTTTTTTAAGTCTAAATGAAACACGCTTTGTGCTAGCTCCTTGAAACTTGACAAAATAAAGTAGTTCTAAGTTCTGTCTTTGTGGTTTTTTTCCTCTTGAAAGAGCCACAAGCAAAGACTGCGTAAAACACATTCATTTGAAAGGTGTTCCAAGATTCCAAAATGCTACTGGGTTTCTGAATACTCGGCAAATTTTTTTTCAACCGACCTTGATGATCTCTGTGGTAATCATCAGTTTACTAAGTCCACTTAGCTGCCCAATTTTCACTCTTCTAGGATGAAGCGTTCGTTAACAGTAACAGTTTGAATTTTTTAGGTTTCACTCTATTTCCTCCTATACAGATAGATGTGTTTTTTAAGTCTAAATCAAACACGGTTTGTGCTAGCTCCTTGAAACTTGACAAAATAAAGTAGTTCTAAGTTCTGTCTTTGTGGTTTGTTTCCTCTTGAAATAGCCACATGCAAAGACTGCGTAAAACACATTCATTGGAAAGGTGTTCCAAGCTTCCAAAATACTACTGGTTTTATGAATACTCGGCAAATTTTTTTTCATCCGACCTTGATGATCTCTGTGGTATTGATGAGTTCACTAAGTCCACTTAGCTGCAGAATTTTCACTCTTCTAGGATGAAGCGTTCGTTACCAGTAACAGTTTGAATTTTTAGGTTTCACTCTATTTCCTCCTATACAGATAGATGTGTTTTTAAGTCTAAATCAAACACGGTTTGTGCTAGCTCCTTGAAACTTGACAAAATAAAGTAGTTCTAAGTTCTGCCTTTGTGGTTTGTTTCCTCTTGAAATAGGCACAAGCAAAGACTGCGTAAAACACATTCATTGGAAAGGTGTGCCAAGCTTCAAAAAACTACTGGTTTTCTGAATACTCAGCAAATTTTTTTAGTCCCACCTTAATGATCTCTGTGGTAATGATCACTTCACTAAGTCCACTTAGCTGCCCAATATTCACTCTTCTAGGATGAAGCGTTCGTTACCAGTAACAGTTTGAGTTTTTAGGTTTCACTCTATTTCCTCCTATACAGATAGATGTGTTTTTTAAGTCTAAATCAAACACGGTTTGTGCTAGCTCCTTGAAACTTGACAAAATAAAGTAGTTCTAATTTCTGTCTTTGTGGTTTGTTTCCTCTTGAAATAGCCACAAGCAAAGACTGCGTAAAACACATTCATTTGAAAGGTGTTCCAAGCTTCCAAAATACTACTGGGTTTCTGAATACTCGGCAAATTTTTTTTTGATCCGACCTTGATGATCTCTGTGGTAATCATCAGTTCACTAAGTCCACTTAGCTGCCCAATTTTCACTCTTCTAGGATGAAGCGTTCGTTACCAGTAACAGTTTGAATTTTTAGGTTTCACTCTATTTCCTCCTATACAGATAGATGTGTTTTTAAGTCTAAATCAAACACGGTTTGTGCTAGCTCCTTGAAACTTGACAAAATAAAGTAGTTCTAAGTTCTGTCTTTGTGGTTTGTTTGCTGCCCAATTTTCACTCTTCTAGGATGACGCGTTCGTTACCAGTAACAGTTTTGAATTTTTAGGTTTCACTCTATTTACTCCAATACAGATAGATGTGTTTTTTTAAGTCTAAATCAAACACGGTTTGTGCTAGCTCCTTGAAACTGATCAGTTCACTAAGTCCACTTAGCTGCCCAATTTTCACTCTTCTAGGATGAAGCGTTCGTTACCAGTAACAGTTTGAATTTTTAGGTTTCACTCTATTTCCTCCTATATAGATAGATGTGTTTGGAAGTCTATATCAAACACGGTTCGTGCTAGCTCCTTGAAACTTGACAAAATAAAGTAGTTCTAAGTTCTGTCTTTGTGGTTTGTTTCCTCTTGAAATAGCCACAAGCAAAGACTGCGTAAAACACATTCATTGGAAAGGTGTGCCAAGCTTACAAAAAACTACTGGTTTTCTGAACACTCGGCAAAATTTTTTTAATTTGACCTTGATGATCTCTGTGGTAATGATCAATTCACTAAGTCCACTTAGCTGCCCAATATTCACTCTTCTAGGATGAAGCGTTCGTTACCAGTAACAGTTTGAATTTTTAGGTTTCACTCTATTTCCTCCTATATAGATAGATGGGTTTTTTAAGTCTAAATGAAACACGCTTTGTGCTAGCTCCTTGAAACTTGACAAAATAAAGTAGTTCTAAGTTCTGTCTTTGTGGTTTGTTTCCTCTTGAAAGAGCCACAAGCAAAGACTGCGTAAAACACATTCATTTGAAAGGTGTTCCAAGATTCCAAAATACTACTGGGTTTCTGAATACTCGGCAAATTTTTTTTCAACCGACCTTGATGATCTCTGTGGTAATCATCAGTTTACTAAGTCCACTTAGCTGCCCAATTTTCACTCTTCTAGGATGAAGCGTTCGTTAACAGTAACAGTTTGAATTTTTAGGTTTCACTCTATTTCCTCCTATACAGATAGATGTGTTTTTTAAGTCTAAATCAAACACGGTTTGTGCTAGCTCCTTGAAACTTGACAAAATAAAGTAGTTCTAAGTTCTGTCTTTGTGGTTTGTTTCCTCTTGAAATAGCCACATGCAAAGACTGCGTAAAACACATTCATTGGAAAGGTGTTCCAAGCTTCCAAAATACTACTGGTTTTCTGAATACTCGGCAAATTTTTTTTCATCCGACCTTGATGATCTCTGTGGTATTGATGAGTTCACTAAGTCCACTTAGCTGCAGAATTTTCACTCTTCTAGGATGAAGCGTTCGTTACCAGTAACAGTTTGAATTTTTAGGTTTCACTCTATTTCCTCCTATACAGATAGATGTGTTTTTTAAGTCTAAATCAAACACGGTTTGTGCTAGCTCCTTGAAACTTGACAAAATAAAGTAGTTCTAAGTTCTGTCTTTGTGGTTTGTTTCCTCTTGAAATAGGCACAAGCAAAGACTGCGTAAAACACATTCATTGGAAAGGTGTGCCAAGCTTCCAAAAAACTACTGGTTTTCTGAATACTCAGCAAATTTTTTTTAGTCCCACCTTAATGATCTCTGTGGTAATGATCACTTCACTAAGTCCACTTAGCTGCCCAATATTCACTCTTCTAGGATGAAGCGTTCGTTACCAGTAACAGTTTGAGTTTTTAGGTTTCACTCTATTTCCTCCTATACAGATAGATGGGTTTTTTAAGTCTAAATCAAACACGGTTTGTGCTAGCTCCTTGAAACTTGACAAAATAAAGTAGTTCTAATTTCTGTCTTTGTGGTTTGTTTCCTCTTGAAATTGCCACAAGCAAAGACTGCGTAAAACACATTCATTTGAAAGGTGTTCCAAGCTTCCAAAATACTACTGGGTTTCTGAATACTCGGCAAATTTTTTTTGATCCGACCTTGATGATCTCTGTGGTAATCATCAGTTCACTAAGTCCACTTAGCTGCCCAATTTTCACTCTTCTAGGATGAAGCGTTCGTTACCAGTAACAGTTTGAATTTTTAGGTTTCACTCTATTTCCTCCTATACAGATAGATGTGTTTTTTAAGTCTAAATCAAACACGGTTTGTGCTAGCTCCTTGAAACTTGACAAAATAAAGTAGTTCTAAGTTCTGTCTTTGTGGTTTGTTTCCTCTTGAAATAGCCACAAGCAAAGACTGCGTAGAACACATTCATTGGAAAGGTGTGCCAAGCTTCCAAAAAACTACTGGTTTTCTGAATACTCAGCAAATTTTTTTTAGTCCCACCTTAATGATCTCTGTGGTAATGATCACTTCACTAAGTCCACTTAGCTGCCCAATATTCACTCTTCTAGGATGAAGCGATCGTTACC
This sequence comes from Callospermophilus lateralis, assembly GCF_048772815.1. Classification (NCBI taxonomy): domain Eukaryota; kingdom Metazoa; phylum Chordata; class Mammalia; order Rodentia; family Sciuridae; genus Callospermophilus; species Callospermophilus lateralis. Next base: position 54,763 of record NW_027513617.1, read on the forward strand.
AGTAACAGTTTGAGTTTTTAGGTTTCACTCTATTTCCTCCTATACAGATAGATGAGTTTTTTAAGTCTAAATCAAACACGGTTTGTGCTAGCTCCTTGAAACTTGACAAAATAAAGTAGTTCTAATTTCTGTCTTTGTGGTTTGTTTCCTCTTGAAATAGCCACAAGCAAAGACTGCGTAAAACACATTCATTTGAAAGGTGTTCCAAGCTTCCAAAATACTACTGGGTCTCTGAATACTCGGCAAATTTTTTTTGATCCGACCTTGATGATCTCTGTGGTAATCATCAGTTCACTAAGTCCACTTAGCTGCCCAATTTTCACTCTTCTAGGATGAAGCGTTCGTTACCAGTAACAGTTTGAATTTTTAGGTTTCACTCTATTTCCTCCTATACAGATAGATGTGTTTTTTAAGTCTAAATCAAACACGGTTTGTGCTAGCTCCTTGAAACTTGACAAAATAAAGTAGTTCTACGTTCTGTCTTTGTGGTTTGTTTCCTCTTGAAATAGCCACAAGCAAAGACTGCATAAAACACATTCATTGGAAAGGTGTTCCAAGCTTCCAAAATACTGCTGGTTTTTTGAATACTCGGCAAATTTTTTTTCATCCGACCTTGATGATCTCTGTGGTAATGATCAGTTCACTAAGTCCACTTAGCTGCCCAATTTTCACTCTTCTAGGATGAAGCGTTCGTTACCAGTAACAGTTTGAATTTTTAGGTTTCACTCTATTTCCTCCTATACAGATAGATGTGTTTTTTAAGTCTAAATCAAACACGGTTTGTGCTAGCTCCTTGAAACTTGACAAAATAAAGTAGTTCTAAGTTCTGTCTTTGTGGTTTGTTTCCTCTTGAAATAGCCACAAGCAAAGACTGCGTAAAACACATTCATTGGAAAGGTGTGCCAAGCTTCCAAAAAACTACTGGTTTTCTGAATACTCGGCAAATTTTTTTTAATCCGACCTTGATGATCTCTGTGGTAATGATCAGTTCACTAAGTCCACTTAGCTGCCCAATATTCACTCTTCTAGGATGAAGCGTTCGTTACCAGTAACAGTTTTGTGTTTTTAGGTTTCACTCTATTTCCTCCTATATAGATAGATGTGTTTTTTAAGTCTAAATCAAACACGGTTTGTGCTAGCTCCTTGAAACTTGACAAAATAAAGTAGTTCTAAGTTCTGTCTTTGTGGTTTGTTTCCTCTTGAAATAGCCACAAGCAAAGACTGCGTAAAACACATTCATTTGAAAGGTGTTCCAAGCTTCCAAAATACTACTGGGTTTCTGAATACTCGGCAAATTTTTTTTCATCCGACCTTGATGATCTCTGTGGTAATGATCAGTTCACTACGTCCACTTAGCTGCCCAATTTTCACTCTTCTAGGATGAAGCGTTCGTTACCAGTAACAGTTTGAATTTTTAGGTTTCACTCTATTTCCTCCAATACAGATAGATGTGTTTTTTAAGTCTAAATCAAACACGGTTTGTGCTAGCTCCTTGAAACTGATCAGTTCACTAAGTCCACTTAGCTGCCCAATTTTCACTCTTCTAGGATGAAGCGTTCGTTACCAGTAACAGTTTGAATTTTTAGGTTTCACTCTATTTCCTCCTATACAGATAGATGTGTTTTTTAAGTCTAAATCAAACACGGTTTGTGCTAGCTCCTTGAAACTTGACAAAATAAAGTAGTTCTAAGTTCTGTCTTTGTGGTTTGTTTCCTCTTGAAATAGCCACAAGCAAAGACTGCGTAAAACACATTCATTGGAAAGGTGTGCCAAGCTTCCAAAAAACTACTGGTTTTCTGGATACTCGGCAAATTTTTTTTCATCCGACCTTGATGATCTCTGTGGTAATGATCAGTTCACTAAGTCCACTTAGCTGCCCAATTTTCACTCTTCTAGGATGAAGCGTTCGTTACCAGTAACAGTTTGAATTTTTAGGTTTCACTCTATTTACTCCAATACAGATAGATGTGTTTTTTAAGTCTAAATCAAACACGGTTTGTGCTAGCTCCTTGAAAATGATCAGTTCACTAAGTCCACTTAGCTGCCCAATTTTCACTCTTCTAGGATGAAGCGTTCGTTACCAGTAACAGTTTGAATTTTTAGGTTTCACTCTATTTCCTCCTATATAGATAGATGTGTTTGGAAGTCTATATCAAACACGGTTCGTGCTAGCTCCTTGAAACTTGACAAAATAAAGTAGTTCTAAGTTCTGTCTTTGTGGTTTGTTTCCTCTTGAAATAGCCACAAGCAAAGACTGCGTAAAACACATTCATTGGAAAGGTGTGCCAAGCTTACAAAAAACTACTGGTTTTCTGAACACTCGGCAAAATTTTTTTAATTTGACCTTGATGATCTCTGTGGTAATGATCAATTCACTAAGTCCACTTAGCTGCCCAATATTCACTCTTCTAGGATGAAGCGTTCGTTACCAGTAACAGTTTGAATTTTTAGGTTTCACTCTATTTCCTCCTATATAGATAGATGTGTTTTTTAAGTCTAAATGAAACACGCTTTGTGCTAGCTCCTTGAAACTTGACAAAATAAAGTAGTTCTAAGTTCTGTCTTTGTGGTTTTTTTCCTCTTGAAAGAGCCACAAGCAAAGACTGCGTAAAACACATTCATTTGAAAGGTGTTCCAAGATTCCAAAATACTACTGGGTTTCTGAATACTCGGCAAATTTTTTTTCAACCGACCTTGATGATCTCTGTGGTAATCATCAGTTTACTAAGTCCACTTAGCTGCCCAATTTTCACTCTTCTAGGATGAAGCGTTCGTTAACAGTAACAGTTTGAATTTTTAGGTTTCACTCTATTTCCTCCTATACAGATAGATGTGTTTTTTAAGTCTAAATCAAACACGGTTTGTGCTAGCTCCTTGAAACTTGACAAAATAAAGTAGTTCTAAGTTCTGTCTTTGTGGTTTGTTTCCTCTTGAAATAGCCACATGCAAAGACTGCGTAAAACACATTCATTGGAAAGGTGTTCCAAGCTTCCAAAATACTACTGGTTTTATGAATACTCGGCAAATTTTTTTTCATCCGACCTTGATGATCTCTGTGGTATTGATGAGTTCACTAAGTCCACTTAGCTGCAGAATTTTCACTCTTCTAGGATGAAGCGTTCGTTACCAGTAACAGTTTGAATTTTTAGGTTTCACTCTATTTCCTCCTATACAGATAGATGTGTTTTTTAAGTCTAAATCAAACACGGTTTGTGCTAGCTCCTTGAAACTTGACAAAATAAAGTAGTTCTAAGTTCTGCCTTTGTGGTTTGTTTCCTCTTGAAATAGGCACAAGCAAAGACTGCGTAAAACACATTCATTGGAAAGGTGTGCCAAGCTTCCAAAAAACTACTGGTTTTCTGAATACTCAGCAAATTTTTTTTAGTCCCACCTTAATGATCTCTGTGGTAATGATCACTTCACTAAGTCCACTTAGCTGCCCAATATTCACTCTTCTAGGATGAAGCGTTCGTTACCAGTAACAGTTTGAGTTTTTAGGTTTCACTCTATTTCCTCCTATACAGATAGATGTGTTTTTTAAGTCTAAATCAAACACGGTTTGTGCTAGCTCCTTGAAACTTGACAAAATAAAGTAGTTCTAATTTCTGTCTTTGTGGTTTGTTTCCTCTTGAAATAGCCACAAGCAAAGACTGCGTAAAACACATTCATTTGAAAGGTGTTCCAAGCTTCCAAAATACTACTGGGTTTCTGAATACTCGGCAAATTTTTTTTGATCCGACCTTGATGATCTCTGTGGTAATCATCAGTTCACTAAGTCCACTTAGCTGCCCAATTTTCACTCTTCTAGGATGAAGCGTTCGTTACCAGTAACAGTTTGAATTTTTAGGTTTCACTCTATTTCCTCCTATACAGATAGATGTGTTTTTTAAGTCTAAATCAAACACGGTTTGTGCTAGCTCCTTGAAACTTGACAAAATAAAGTAGTTCTAAGTTCTGTCTTTGTGGTTTGTTTGCTGCCCAATTTTCACTCTTCTAGGATGAAGCGTTCGTTACCAGTAACAGTTTGAATTTTTAGGTTTCACTCTATTTACTCCAATACAGATAGATGTGTTTTTTAAGTCTAAATCAAACACGGTTTGTGCTAGCTCCTTGAAACTGATCAGTTCACTAAGTCCACTTAGCTGCCCAATTTTCACTCTTCTAGGATGAAGCGTTCGTTACCAGTAACAGTTTGAATTTTTAGGTTTCACTCTATTTCCTCCTATATAGATAGATGTGTTTGGAAGTCTATATCAAACACGGTTCGTGCTAGCTCCTTGAAACTTGACAAAATAAAGTAGTTCTAAGTTCTGTCTTTGTGGTTTGTTTCCTCTTGAAATAGCCACAAGCAAAGACTGCGTAAAACACATTCATTGGAAAGGTGTGCCAAGCTTACAAAAAACTACTGGTTTTCTGAACACTCGGCAAAATTTTTTTAATTTGACCTTGATGATCTCTGTGGTAATGATCAATTCACTAAGTCCACTTAGCTGCCCAATATTCACTCTTCTAGGATGAAGCGTTCGTTACCAGTAACAGTTTGAATTTTTAGGTTTCACTCTATTTCCTCCTATATAGATAGATGGGTTTTTTAAGTCTAAATGAAACACGCTTTGTGCTAGCTCCTTGAAACTTGACAAAATAAAGTAGTTCTAAGTTCTGTCTTTGTGGTTTGTTTCCTCTTGAAAGAGCCACAAGCAAAGACTGCGTAAAACACATTCATTTGAAAGGTGTTCCAAGATTCCAAAATACTACTGGGTTTCTGAATACTCGGCAAATTTTTTTTCAACCGACCTTGATGATCTCTGTGGTAATCATCAGTTTACTAAGTCCACTTAGCTGCAGAATTTTCACTCTTCTAGGATGAAGCGTTCGTTAACAGTAACAGTTTGAATTTTTAGGTTTCACTCTATTTCCTCCTATACAGATAGATGTGTTTTTTAAGTCTAAATCAAACACGGTTTGTGCTAGCTCCTTGAAACTTGACAAAATAAAGTAGTTCTAAGTTCTGTCTTTGTGGTTTGTTTCCTCTTGAAATAGCCACATGCAAAGACTGCGTAAAACACATTCATTGGAAAGGTGTTCCAAGCTTCCAAAATACTACTGGTTTTCTGAATACTCGGCAAATTTTTTTTCATCCGACCTTGATGATCTCTGTGGTATTGATGAGTTCACTAAGTCCACTTAGCTGCAGAATTTTCACTCTTCTAGGATGAAGCGTTCGTTACCAGTAACAGTTTGAATTTTTAGGTTTCACTCTATTTCCTCCTATACAGATAGATGTGTTTTTTAAGTCTAAATCAAACACGGTTTGTGCTAGCTCCTTGAAACTTGACAAAATAAAGTAGTTCTAAGTTCTGTCTTTGTGGTTTGTTTCCTCTTGAAATAGGCACAAGCAAAGACTGCGTAAAACACATTCATTGGAAAGGTGTGCCAAGCTTCCAAAAAACTACTGGTTTTCTGAATACTCAGCAAATTTTTTTTAGTCCCACCTTAATGATCTCTGTGGTAATGATCACTTCACTAAGTCCACTTAGCTGCCCAATATTCACTCTTCTAGGATGAAGCGTTCGTTACCAGTAACAGTTTGAGTTTTTAGGTTTCACTCTATTTCCTCCTATACAGATAGATGGGTTTTTTAAGTCTAAATCAAACACGGTTTGTGCTAGCTCCTTGAAACTTGACAAAATAAAGTAGTTCTAATTTCTGTCTTTGTGGTTTGTTTCCTCTTGAAATAGCCACAAGCAAAGACTGCGTAAAACACATTCATTTGAAAGGTGTTCCAAGCTTCCAAAATACTACTGGGTTTCTGAATACTCGGCAAATTTTTTTTGATCCGACCTTGATGATCTCTGTGGTAATCATCAGTTCACTAAGTCCACTTAGCTGCCCAATTTTCACTCTTCTAGGATGAAGCGTTCGTTACCAGTAACAGTTTGAATTTTTAGGTTTCACTCTATTTCCTCCTATACAGATAGATGTGTTTTTTAAGTCTAAATCAAACACGGTTTGTGCTAGCTCCTTGAAACTTGACAAAATAAAGTAGTTCTAAGTTCTGTCTTTGTGGTTTGTTTGCTGCCCAATTTTCACTCTTCTAGGATGAAGCGTTCGTTACCAGTAACAGTTTGAATTTTTAGGTTTCACTCTATTTACTCCAATACAGATAGATGTGTTTTTTAAGTCTAAATCAAACACGGTTTGTGCTAGCTCCTTGAAACTGATCAGTTCACTAAGTCCACTTAGCTGCCCAATTTTCACTCTTCTAGGATGAAGCGTTCGTTACCAGTAACAGTTTGAATTTTTAGGTTTCACTCTATTTCCTCCTATATAGATAGATGTGTTTGGAAGTCTATATCAAACACGGTTCGTGCTAGCTCCTGAAACTTGACAAAATAAAGTAGTTCTAAGTTCTGTCTTTGTGGTTTGTTTCCTCTTGAAATAGCCACAAGCAAAGACTGCGTAAAACACATTCATTGGAAAGGTGTGCCAAGCTTACAAAAAACTACTGGTTTTCTGAACACTCGGCAAAATTTTTTTAATTTGACCTTGATGATCTCTGTGGTAATGATCAATTCACTAAGTCCACTTAGCTGCCCAATATTCACTCTTCTAGGATGAAGCGTTCGTTACCAGTAACAGTTTGAATTTTTAGGTTTCACTCTATTTCCTCCTATATAGATAGATGTGTTTTTTAAGTCTAAATGAAACACGCTTTGTGCTAGCTCCTTGAAACTTGACAAAATAAAGTAGTTCTAAGTTCTGTCTTTGTGGTTTGTTTCCTCTTGAAAGAGCCACAAGCAAAGACTGCGTAAAACACATTCATTTGAAAGGTGTTCCAAGATTCCAAAATACTACTGGGTTTCTGAATACTCGGCAAATTTTTTTTCAACCGACCTTGATGATCTCTGTGGTAATCATCAGTTTACTAAGTCCACTTAGCTGCCCAATTTTCACTCTTCTAGGATGAAGCGTTCGTTAACAGTAACAGTTTGAATTTTTAGGTTTCACTCTATTTCCTCCTATACAGATAGATGTGTTTTTTAAGTCTAAATCAAACACGGTTTGTGCTAGCTCCTTGAAACTTGACAAAATAAAGTAGTTCTAAGTTCTGTCTTTGTGGTTTGTTTCCTCTTGAAATAGCCACATGCAAAGACTGCGTAAAACACATTCATTGGAAAGGTGTTCCAAGCTTCCAAAATACTACTGGTTTTCTGAATACTCGGCAAATTTTTTTTCATCCGACCTTGATGATCTCTGTGGTATTGATGAGTTCACTAAGTCCACTTAGCTGCAGAATTTTCACTCTTCTAGGATGAAGCGTTCGTTACCAGTAACAGTTTGAATTTTTAGGTTTCACTCTATTTCCTCCTATACAGATAGATGTGTTTTTTAAGTCTAAATCAAACACGGTTTGTGCTAGCTCCTTGAAACTTGACAAAATAAAGTAGTTCTAAGTTCTGTCTTTGTGGTTTGTTTCCTCTTGAAATAGGCACAAGCAAAGACTGCGTAAAACACATTCATTGGAAAGGTGTGCCAAGCTTCCAAAAAACTACTGGTTTTCTGAATACTCAGCAAATTTTTTTTAGTCCCACCTTAATGATCTCTGTGGTAATGATCACTTCACTAAGTCCACTTAGCTGCCCAATATTCACTCTTCTAGGATGAAGCGTTCGTTACCAGTAACAGTTTGAGTTTTTAGGTTTCACTCTATTTCCTCCTATACAGATAGATGGGTTTTTTAAGTCTAAATCAAACACGGTTTGTGCTAGCTCCTTGAAACTTGACAAAATAAAGTAGTTCTAATTTCTGTCTTTGTGGTTTGTTTCCTCTTGAAATTGCCACAAGCAAAGACTGCGTAAAACACATTCATTTGAAAGGTGTTCCAAGCTTCCAAAATACTACTGGGTTTCTGAATACTCGGCAAATTTTTTTTGATCCGACCTTGATGATCTCTGTGGTAATCATCAGTTCACTAAGTCCACTTAGCTGCCCAATTTTCACTCTTCTAGGATGAAGCGTTCGTTACCAGTAACAGTTTGAATTTTTAGGTTTCACTCTATTTCCTCCTATACAGATAGATGTGTTTTTTAAGTCTAAATCAAACACGGTTTGTGCTAGCTCCTTGAAACTTGACAAAATAAAGTAGTTCTAAGTTCTGTCTTTGTGGTTTGTTTCCTCTTGAAATAGCCACAAGCAAAGACTGCATAAAACACATTCAATGGAAAGGTGTTCCAAGCTTCCAAAATACTGCTGGTTTTTTGAATACTCGGCAAATTTTTTTTCATCCGACCTTGATGATCTCTGTGGTAATGATCAGTTCACTAAGACCACTTAGCTGCCCAATTTTCACTCTTCTAGGATGAAGCGTTCGTTACCAGTAACAGTTTGAATTTTTAGGTTTCACTCTATTTCCTCCTATACAGATAGATGTGTTTTTTAAGTCTAAATCAAACACGGTTTGTGCTAGCTCCTTGAAACTTGACAAAATAAAGTAGTTCTAAGTTCTGTCTTTGTGGTTTGTTTCCTCTTGAAATAGCCACAAGCAAAGACTGCGTAAAACACATTCATTGGAAAGGTGTGCCAAGCTTCCAAAATACTACTGGGTTTCTGAATACTCGGCAAATTTTTTTTGATCCGACCTTGATGATCTCTGTGGTAATCATCAGTTCACTAAGTCCACTTAGCTGCCCAATTTTCACTCTTCTAGGATGAAGCGTTCGTTACCAGTAACAGTTTGAATTTTTAGGTTTCACTCTATTTCCTCCTATACAGATAGATGTGTTTTTTAAGTCTAAATCAAACACGGTTTGTGCTAGCTCCTTGAAACTTGACAAAATAAAGTAGTTCTACGTTCTGTCTTTGTGGTTTGTTTCCTCTTGAAATAGCCACAAGCAAAGACTGCATAAAACACATTCATTGGAAAGGTGTTCCAAGCTTCCAAAATACTGCTGGTTTTTTGAATACTCGGCAAATTTTTTTTCATCCGACCTTGATGATCTCTGTGGTAATGACCAGTTCACTAAGTCCACTTGCTGCCCAATTTTCACTCTTCTAGGATGAAGCGTTCGTTACCAGTAACAGTTTGAATTTTTAGGTTTCACTCTATTTCCTCCTATACAGATAGATGTGTTTTTTAAGTCTAAATCAAACACGGTTTGTGCTAGCTCCTTGAAACTTGACAAAATAAAGTAGTTCTAAGTTCTGTCTTTGTGGTTTGTTTCCTCTTGAAATAGCCACAAGCAAAGACTGCGTAAAACACATTCATTGGAAAGGTGTGCCAAGCTTCCAAAAAACTACTGGTTTTCTGAATACTCGGCAAATTTTTTTTAATCCGACCTTGATGATCTCTGTGGTAATGATCACTTCACTAAGTCCACTTAGCTGCCCAAAATTCACTCTTCTAGGATGAAGCGTTCGTTACCAGTAACAGTTTTGTGTTTTTAGGTTTCACTCTATTTCCTCCTATATAGATAGATGTGTTTTTTAAGTCTAAATCAAACACGGTTTGTGCTAGCTCCTTGAAACTTGACAAAATAAAGTAGTTCTAAGTTCTGTCTTTGTGGTTTGTTTCCTCTTGAAATAGCCACAAGCAAAGACTGCGTAAAACACATTCATTTGAAAGGTGTTCCAAGCTTCCAAAATACTACTGGGTTTCTGAATACTCGGCAAATTTTTTTTCATCCGACCTTGATGATCTCTGTGGTAATGATCAGTTCACTAAGTCCACTTAGCTGCCCAATTTTCACTCTTCTAGCATGAAGCGTTCGTTACCAGTAACAGTTTGAATTTTTAGGTTTCACTCTATTTCCTCCAATACAGATAGATGTGTTTCTTAAGTCTAAATCAAACACGGTTTGTGCTAGCTCCTTGAAACTGATCAGTTCACTAAGTCCACTTAGTTGCCCAATTTTCATTCTTCTAGGATGAAGCGTTCGTTACCAGTAACAGTTTGAATTTTTAGGTTTCACTCTATTTCCTCCTATACAGATAGATGTGTTTTTTAAGTCTAAATCAAACACGGTTTGTGCTAGCTCCTTGAAACTTGACAAAATAAAGTAGTTCTAAGTTCTGTCTTTGTGGTTTTTTTCCTCTTGAAATAGCCACAAGCAAAGACTGCGTAAAACACATTCATTGGAAAGGTGTGCGAAGCTTCCAAAAAACTACTGGTTTTCTGAATACTCGGCAAATTTTTTTTCATCCGACCTTGATGAACTCTGTGGTAATGATCAGTTCACTAAGTCCACTTAGCTGCCCAATTTTCACTCTTCTAGGATGAAGCGTTCGTTACCAGTAACAGTTTGAATTTTTAGGTTTCACTCTATTTACTCCAATACAGATAGATGTGTTTTTTAAGTCTAAATCAAACACGGTTTGTGCTAGCTCCTTGAAACTGATCAGTTCACTAAGTCCACTTAGCTGCCCAAATTTCACTCTTCTAGGATGAAGCGTTCGTTACCAGTAACAGTTTGAATTTTTAGGTTTCACTTTATTTCCTCCTATATAGATAGACGGGTTTTTTAAGTCTAAATGAAACACGCTTTGTGCTATCTCCTTGAAACTTGACAAAATAAAGTAGTTCTAAGTTCTGTCTTTGTGGTTTGTTTCCTCTTGAAAGAGCCACAAGCAAAGACTGCGTAAAACACATTCATTTGAAAGGTGTTCCAAGATTCCAAAATACTACTGGGTTTCTGAATACTCGGCAAATTTTTTTTCAACCGACCTTGATGATCTCTGTGGTAATCATCAGTTCACTAAGTCCACTTAGCTGCCCAATTTTCACTCTTCTAGGATGAAGCGTTCGTTACCAGTAACAGTTTGAATTTTTAGGTTTCACTCTATTTCCTCCTATACAGATAGATATGTTTTTTAAGTCTAAATAAAACACGGTTTGTGCTAGCTCCTTGAAACTTGACAAAATAAAGTAGTTCTAAGTTCTGTCTTTGTGGTTTGTTTTCCTCTTGAAATAGCCACAAGCAAAGACTGCGTAAAACACATTCATTGGAAAGGTGTGCCAAGCTTCCAAAAAACTACTGGTTTTCTGAATACTCGGCAAATTTTTTTTAATCCGACCTTGATGATCTCTGTGGTAATGATCACTTCACTAAGTCCACTTAGCTGCCCAATATTCACTCTTCTAGGATGAAGCGTTCGTTACCAGTAACAGTTTTGTGTTTCTAGGTTTCACTCTATTTCCTCCTATATAGATAGATGTGTTTTTTAAGTCTAAATCAAACACGGTTTGTGCTAGCTCCTTGAAACTTGACAAAATAAAGTAGTTCTAAGTTCTGTTTTTGTGTGTTTCCTCTTGAAATAGCCACAAGCAAAGACTGCGTAAAACACATTCATTGGAAATGTGTTCCAAGCTTCCAAAAAACTACGGGTTTTCTGAATACTCGGCAAATTTTTTTTCATCCGACCTTGATGATCTCTGTGGTAATGATCAGTTCACTAAGTCCACTTAGCTGCCCAATATTCACTCTTCTAATAATGAAGCTTTCGTTACCAGTAACAGTTTGAGTTTTTAGGTTTCACTCTATTTCCTCCTATATAGATAGATGTGTTTGGAAGTCTAAATCAAACACGGTTTGTGCTAGCTCCTTGAAACTTGACAAAATAAAGTAGTTCTAAGTTCTCTCTTTGTGGTTTGTTTCCTCTTGAAATAGCCACAAGCAAAGACTGCGTAAAACACATTCATTGGAAAGGTGTTCCAAGCTTCCAAAATACTACTGGTTTTCTGAATACTCGGCAAATTTTTTTTCATCCGACCTTGATGATCTCTGTGGTAATGATGAGTTCACTAAGTCCACTTAGCTGCAGAATTTCACTCTTCTAGGATGAAGCGTTCGTTACCAGTAACAGTTTGAATTTTTAGGTTTCACTTCTATTTCCTCCTATACAGATAGATGTGTTTTTTAAGTCTAAATCAAACACGGTTTGTGCTAGCTCCTTGAAACTTGACAAAATAAAGTAGTTCTAAGTTCTGTCTTTGTGGTTTGTTTCCTCTTGAAATAGGCACAAGCAAAGACTGCGTAAAACACATTCATTGGAGAGGTGTGCCAAGCTTCCAAAAAACTACTGGTTTTCTTAATACTCAGCAAATTTTTTTTAGTCCGACCTTAATGATCTCTGTGGTAATGATCACTTCACTAAGTCCACTTAGCTGCCCAATATTCACTCTTCTAGGATGAAGCGTTCGTTACCAGTAACAGTTTGATTTTTTAGGTTTCACTCTATTTCCTCCTATACAGATAGATGTGTTTTTTTAAGTCTAAATCAAACACGGTTTGTGCTAGCTCCTTGAAACTTGACAAAATAAAGTAGTTCTTAGTTCTGTCTTTGTGGTTTGTTTCCTCTTGAAATAGCCACAAGCAAAGACTGCGTAAAACACATTCATTGGAAAGGTGTGTCCCAAGCTTCCAAAAAACTACTGGTTTTCTGAATACTCGGCAAATTTTTTTTAATCCGACCTTGATGATCTCTGTGGTAATGATCACTTCACTAAGTCCACTTAGCTGCCCAATATTCACTCTTCTAGGATGAAGCGTTCGTTACCAGTAACAGTTTTGTGTTTTTAGGTTTCACTCTATTTCTCTATATAGATAGATGTGTTTTTTAAGTCTAAATCAAACACGGTTTTGCTAGCTCCTTGAAACTTGACAAAATAAAGTTGTTCTCAGTTCTGTCTTTGTGGTTTTGTTTCCTCTTGAAATAGCCACAAGCAAAGACTGCGTAAAACACCTTCAATGGAAAGGTGTTCAAGCTTCCAAAATACTACTGGGTTTCTGAATACTCGGCAAATTTTTTTCATCCGACCTTGATGATCTCTGTGGTAATGATCAGTTCACTAAGTCCACTTAGCTGCCCAATTTTCACTCTTCTAGGATGAAGCGTTCGTTACCAGTAACAGTTTGAATTTTTAGGTTTCACACTCTATTTCCTCCAATACAGATAGATGTGTTTTTTAAGTCTAAATCAAACACGGTTTGTGCTATCTCCTTGAAACTGATCAGTTCACTAAGTCCACTTAGCTGCCCAATTTTCACTCTTCTAGGATGAAGCGTTCGTTACCAGTAACAGTTTGAATTTTTAGGTTTCACTCTATTTCCTTCTATACAGATAGATGTGTTTTTTATGTCTAAATCAAACACGGTTTGTGCTAGCTACTTGAAACTTGACAAAATAAAGCAGTTCTAAGTTCTGTCTTTGTGTTTTGTTTCCTCTTGAAATAGCCACAAGCAAAGACTGCGTAAAACACATTCATTGGAAAGGTGTGCCAAGCTTCCAAAAAACTACTGGTTTTCTGAATACTCGGCAAATTTTTTTTAATCCGACCTTGATGATCTCTGTGGTAATGATCACTTCACTAAGTCCACTTAGCTGCCCAATTTTCACTCTTCTAGGATGAAGCGTTCGTTACCAGTAACAGTTTGAATTTTTAGGTTTCACTCTATTTCCTCCTATACAGATAGATGTGTTTTTTAAGTCTAAATGAAACACGGTTTGTGCTAGCTCCTTGAAACTTGACAAAATAAAGTAGTTCTAAGTTCTGTCTTTGTGGTTTGTTTCCTCTTGAAATAGCCACAAGCAAAGACTGCATAAAACACATTCATTGGAAATGTGTTCCAAGCTTCCAAAATACTACTGGTTTTTTGAATACTCGGCAAATTTTTTTTCATCCGACCTTGATGATCTCTGTGGTAATGATCAGTTCACTAAGTCCACTTAGCTGCAGAATTTTCACTCTTCCAAGATGAAGCGTTCGTTACCAGTAACAGTTTGAATTTTTAGGTTTCACTCTATTTCCTCATATACAGATAGATGTGTTTTTTAAGTCTAAATCAAACACGGTTTGTGCTAGCTCCTTGAAACTGATCAGTTCACTAAGTCCACTTAGCTGCCCAATTTTCACTCTTCTAGGATGAAGCGTTCATTACCAGTAACAGTTTGAATTTTTAGGTTTCACTCTATTTCCTCCTATACAGATAGATGTGTTTTTTAAGTCTAAATCAAACACGGTTTGTGCTAGCTCCTTGAAACTTGACAAAATAAAGTAGTTCTAAGTTCTGTCTTTGTGGTTTGTTTCCTCTAGAAATAGCCACAAGCAAAGACTGCGTAAAACACATTCATTGGAAAGGTGTGCCAAGCTTCCAAAAAACTACTGGTTTTCGGAATACTCGGCAAATTTTTTTTAATCCGACCTTGATGATCTCTGTGGTAATGATCAGTTCACTAAGTCCACTTAGCTGCCCAATTTTCACTCTTCTAGGATGAAGCGTTCGTTACCAGTAACAGTTTGAATTTTTAGGTTTCACTCTATTTCCTCCTATACAGATAGATGTGTTTTTTAAGTCTAAATGAAACACGGTTTGTGCTAGCTCCTTGAAACTTGACAAAATAAAGTAGTTCTAAGTTCTGTCTTTGTGGTTTGTTTCCTCTTGAAATAGCCACAAGCAAAGACTGCATAAAACACATTCATTGGAAATGTGTTCCAAGCTTCCAAAATACTACTGGTTTTTTGAATACTCGGCAAATTTTTTTTCATCCGACCTTGATGATCTCTGTGGTAATGATCAGTTCACTAAGTCCACTTAGCTGCAGAATTTTCACTCTTCCAAGATGAAGCGTCGTTACCAGTAACAGTTTGAATTTTTAGGTTTCACTCTATTTCCTCATATACAGATAGATGTGTTTTTTAAGTCTAAATCAAACACGGTTTGTGCTAGCTCCTTCAAACTGATCAGTTTACTAAGTCCACTTAGCTGCCCAATTTTCACTCTTCTAGGATGAAGCGTTCGTTACCAGTAACAGTTTGAATTTTTAGGTTTCACTCTATTTCCTCCTATACAGATAGATATGTTTTTTAAGTCTAAATAAAACACGGTTTGTGCTAGCTCCTTGAAACTTGACAAAATAAAGTAGTTCTAAGTTCTGTCTTTGTGGTTTGTTTCCTCTTGAAATAGCCACAAGCAAAGACTGCGTAAAACACATTCATTGGAAAGGTGTGCCAAGCTTCCAAAAAACTACTGGTTTTCTGAATACTCGGCAAATTTTTTTTAATCCGACCTTGATGATCTCTGTGGTAATGATCACTTCACTAAGTCCACTTAGCTGCCCAATATTCACTCTTCTAGGATGAAGCGTTCGTTACCAGTAACAGTTTTGTGTTTCTAGGTTTCACTCTATTTCCTCCTATATAGATAGATGTGTTTTTTAAGTCTAAATCAAACACGGTTTGTGCTAGCTCCTTGAAACTTGACAAAATAAAGTAGTTCTAAGTTCTGTCTTTGTGGTTTGTTTCCTCTTGAAATAGCCACAAGCAAAGACTGCGTAAAACACATTCATTGGAAAGGTGTTCCAAGCTTCCAAAAAACTACGGGTTTTCTGAATACTCGGCAAATTTTTTTTCATCCGACCTTGATGATCTCTGTGGTAATGATCAGTTCACTAAGTCCACTTAGCTGCCCAATATTCACTCTTCTATAATGAAGCTTTCGTTACCAGTAACAGTTTGAGTTTTTAGGTTTCACTCTATTTCCTCCTATATAGATAGATGTGTTTGGAAGTCTAAATCAAACACGGTTTGTGCTAGCTCCTTGAAACTTGACAAAATAAAGTAGTTCTAAGTTCTCTCTTTGTGGTTTGTTTCCTCTTGAAATAGCCACAAGCAAAGACTGCGTAAAACACATTCATTGGAAAGGTGTTCCAAGCTTCCAAAATACTACTGGTTTTCTGAATACTCGGCAAATTTTTTTTCATCCGACCTTGATGATCTCTGTGGTAATGATGAGTTCACTAAGTCCACTTAGCTGCAGAATTTTCACTCTTCTAGGATGAAGCGTTCGTTACCAGTAACAGTTTGAATTTTTAGGTTTCACTCTATTTCCTCCTATACAGATAGATGTGTTTTTTAAGTCTAAATCAAACACGGTTTGTGCTAGCTCCTTGAAACTTGACAAAATAAAGTAGTTCTAAGTTCTGTCTTTGTGGTTTGTTTCCTCTTGAAATAGGCACAAGCAAAGACTGCGTAAAACACATTCATTGGAAAGGTGTGCCAAGCTTCCAAAAAACTACTGGTTTTCTGAATACTCAGCAAATTTTTTTTAGTCCGACCTTAATGATCTCTGTGGTAATGATCACTTCACTAAGTCCACTTAGCTGCCCAATATTCACTCTTCTAGGATGAAGCGTTGGTTACCAGTAACAGTTTGATTTTTTAGGTTTCACTCTATTTCCTCCTATACAGATAGATGTGTTTTTTAAGTCTAAATCAAACACGGTTTGTGCTAGCTCCTTGAAACTTGACAAAATAAAGTAGTTCTTAGTTCTGTCTTTGTGGTTTGTTTCCTCTTGAAATAGCCACAAGCAAAGACTGCGTAAAACACATTCATTGGAAAGGTGTGCCAAGCTTCCAAAAAACTACTGGTTTTCTGAATACTCGGCAAATTTTTTTTAATCCGACCTTGATGATCTCTGTGGTAATGATCACTTCACTAAGTCCACTTAGCTGCCCAATATTCACTCTTCTAGGATGAAGCGTTCGTTACCAGTAACAGTTTTGTGTTTTTAGGTTTCACTCTATTTCCTCCTATATAGATAGATGTGTTTTTTAAGTCTAAATCAAACACGGTTTGTGCTAGCTCCTTGAAACTTGACAAAATAAAGTAGTTCTAAGTTCTGTCTTTGTGGTTTGTTTCCTCTTGAAATAGCCACAAGCAAAGACTGCGTAAAACACATTCATTTGAAAGGTGTTCCAAGCTTCCAAAATACTACTGGGTTTCTGAATACTCGGCAAATTTTTTTTCATCCGACCTTGATGATCTCTGTGGTAATGATCAGTTCACTAAGTCCACTTAGCTGCAGAATTTTCACTCTTCTAGGATGAAGCGTTCGTTACCAGTAACAGTTTGAATTTTTAGGTTTCACTCTATTTCCTCCAATACAGATAGATGTGTTTTTTAAGTCTAAATCAAACACGGTTTGTGCTAGCTCCTTGAAACTGATCAGTTCACTAAGTCCACTTAGCTGCCCAATTTTCACTCTTCTAGGATGAAGCGTTTGTTACCAGTAACAGTTTGAATTTTTAGGTTTCACTCTATTTCCTCCTATACAGATAGATGTGTTTTTTAAGTCTAAATCAAACACGGTTTGTGCTAGTTCCTTGAAACTTGACAAAATAAAGTAGTTCTAAGTTCTGTCTTTGTGGTTTGTTTCCTCTTGAAATAGCCACAAGCAAAGACTGCGTAAAACACATTCATTGGAAAGGTGTTCCAAGCTTCCAAAATACTACTGGTTTTCTGAATACTCGGCAAATTTTTTTTCATCCGACCTTGATGATCTCTGTGGTAATGATGAGTTCACTAAGTCCACTTAGCTGCAGAATTTTCACTCTTCTAGGATGAAGCGTTCGTTACCAGTAACAGTTTGAATTTTTAGGTTTCACTCTATTTCATCCTATACAGATAGATGTGTTTTTGAAGTCTAAATCAAACACGGTTTGAGCTAGCTCCTTGAAACTTGACAAAATAAAGTAGTTCTAAGTTCTGTCTTTGTGGTTTGTTTCCTCTTGAAATAGCCACAAGCAAAGACTGCGTAAAACACATTCATTGGAAAGGTGTTCCAACTTCCAAAATACTACTGGTTTTCTAAATACTCGGCAAATTTTTTTTCATCCGACCTTGATGATCTCTGTGGTAATGATCAGTTCACTAAGTCCACTTAGCTGCCCAATTTTCACTCTTCAAGATTGAAGCGTTCGTTACCAGTAACAGTTTGAATTTTTAGGTTTCACTCTATTTCCTCCAATACAGATAGATGTGTTTTTTAAGTCTAAATCAAACACGGTTTGTGCTAGCTCCTTGAAACTGATCAGTTCACTAAGTCCACTTAGCTGCCCAATTTTCACTCTTCTAGGATGAAGCGTTCGTTACCAGTAACAGTTTGAATTTTTAGGTTTCACTCTATTTCCTCCTATACAGATAGATGTGTTTTTTAAGTCTAAATCAAACACGGTTTCTGCTAGCTCCTTGAAACTTGACAAAATAAAGTAGTTCTAAGTTCTGTCTTTGTGGTTTGTTTCCTCTTGAAATAGCCACAAGCACAGACTGCGTGAAAGACATTCATTGGAAACGTGTGCCAAGCTTCCAAAAACTACTGGTTTTCTGAATACTCGGCAAATTTTTTTTAATCCGACCTTGATGATCTCTGTGGTAATGATAACTTCACTAAGTCCACTTAGCTGCCCAATATTCACTCTTCTAGGATGAAGCGTTCGATACCAGTAACAGTTTGAGTTTTTAGCTTTCACTCTATTTCCTCCTGTACAGATAGATGTGTTTTTTAAGTCTAAATCAAACACGGTTTGTGCTAGCTCCTTGAAACTTGACAAAATAATTTAGTTCTTAGTTCTGTCTTTGTGTTTTGTTTCATCTTGAAATAGCCACAAGCAAAGACTGCGTAAAACACATTCATTGGAAAGGTGTTCCAAGCTTCCAACATACTACTGGTTTTCTGAATACTCGGCAAATTTTTTTTCATCCGACCTTGATGATCTCTGTGGTAATGATCAGTTCACTAAGTCCACTTAGCTGCCCAATTTTCACTCTTCTAGGATGAAGCGTTCGTTACCAGTAACAGTTTGAATTTTTAGGTTTCACTCTATTTCCTCCTATACAGATAGATGTGTTTTTTAAGTCTAAATCAAACACGGTTTGTGCTAGTTCCTTGAAACTTGACAAAATAAAGTAGTTCTAAGTTCTGTCTTTGTGGTTTGTTTCCTCTTGAAATAGCCACAAGCAAAGACTGCGTAAAACACATTCATTGGAAAGGTGTTCCAAGCTTCCAAAATACTACTGGTTTTCTGAATACTCGGCAAATTTTTTTTCATCCGACCTTGATGATCTCTGTGGTAATGATGAGTTCACTAAGTCCACTTAGCTGCAGAATTTTCACTCTTCTAGGATGAAGCGTTCGTTACCAGTAACAGTTTGAATTTTTAGGTTTCACTCTATTTCATCCTATACAGATAGATGTGTTTTTGAAGTCTAAATCAAACACGGTTTGAGCTAGCTCCTTGAAACTTGACAAAATAAAGTAGTTCTAAGTTCTGTCTTTGTGGTTTGTTTCCTCTTGAAATAGCCACAAGCAAAGACTGCGTAAAACACATTCATTGGAAAGGTGTTCCAACTTCCAAAATACTACTGGTTTTCTGAATACTCGGCAAATTTTTTTTCATCCGACCTTGATGATCTCTGTGGTAATGATCAGTTCACTAAGTCCACTTAGCTGCCCAATTTTCACTCTTCAAGATTGAAGCGTTCGTTACCAGTAACAGTTTGAATTTTTAGGTTTCACTCTATTTCCTCCAATACAGATAGATGTGTTTTTTAAGTCTAAATCAAACACGGTTTGTGCTAGCTCCTTGAAACTGATCAGTTCACTAAGTCCACTTAGCTGCCCAATTTTCACTCTTCTAGGATGAAGCGTTCGTTACCAGTAACAGTTTGAATTTTTAGGTTTCACTCTATTTCCTCCTATACAGATAGATGTGTTTTTTAAGTCTAAATCAAACACGGTTTCTGCTAGCTCCTTGAAACTTGACAAAATAAAGTAGTTCTAAGTTCTGTCTTTGTGGTTTGTTTCCTCTTGAAATAGCCACAAGCAAAGACTGCGTAAAACACATTCATTGGAAAGGTGTTCCAAGCTTCCAAAATACTACTGGTTTTCTGAATACTCGGCAAATTTTTTTTCATCCGACCTTGATGATCTCTGTGGTAATGATGAGTTCACTAAGTCCACTTAGCTGCAGAATTTTCACTCTTCTAGGATGAAGCGTTCGTTACCAGTAACAGTTTGAATTTTTAGGTTTCACTCTATTTCCTCCTATACAGATAGATGTGTTTTTTAAGTCTAAATCAAACACGGTTTGTGCTAGCTCCTTGAAACTTGACAAAATAAAGTAGTTCTAAGTTCTGTCTTTGTGGTTTGTTTCCTCTTGAAATAGGCACAAGCAAAGACTGCGTAAAACACATTCATTGGAGAGGTGTGCCAAGCTTCCAAAAAACTACTGGTTTTCTTAATACTCAGCAAATTTTTTTTAGTCCGACCTTAATGATCTCTGTGGTAATGATCACTTCACTAAGTCCACTTAGCTGCCCAATATTCACTCTTCTAGGATGAAGCGTTCGTTACCAGTAACAGTTTGATTTTTTAGGTTTCACTCTATTTCCTCCTATACAGATAGATGTGTTTTTTAAGTCTAAATCAAACACGGTTTGTGCTAGCTCCTTGAAACTTGACAAAATAAAGTAGTTCTTAGTTCTGTCTTTGTGGTTTGTTTCCTCTTGAAATAGCCACAAGCAAAGACTGCGTAAAACACATTCATTGGAAAGGTGTGCCAAGCTTCCAAAAAACTACTGGTTTTCTGAATACTCGGCAAATTTTTTTTAATCCGACCTTGATGATCTCTGTGGTAATGATCACTTCACTAAGTCCACTTAGCTGCCCAATATTCACTCTTCTAGGATGAAGCGTTCGTTACCAGTAACAGTTTTGTGTTTTTAGGTTTCACTCTATTTCCTCCTATATAGATAGATGTGTTTTTTAAGTCTAAATCAAACACGGTTTGTGCTAGCTCCTTGAAACTTGACAAAATAAAGTTGTTCTCAGTTCTGTCTTTGTGGTTTGTTTCCTCTTGAAATAGCCACAAGCAAAGACTGCGTAAAACACCTTCATTGGAAAGGTGTTCCAAGCTTCCAAAATACTACTGGGTTTCTGAATACTCGGCAAATTTTTTTTCATCCGACCTTGATGATCTCTGTGGTAATGATCAGTTCACTAAGTCCACTTAGCTGCCCAATTTTCACTCTTCTAGGATGAAGCGTTCGTTACCAGTAACAGTTTGAATTTTTAGGTTTCACTCTATTTCCTCCAATACAGATAGATGTGTTTTTTAAGTCTAAATCAAACACGGTTTGTGCTATCTCCTTGAAACTGATCAGTTCACTAAGTCCACTTAGCTGCCCAATTTTCACTCTTCTAGGATGAAGCGTTCGTTACCAGTAACAGTTTGAATTTTTAGGTTTCACTCTATTTCCTTCTATACAGATAGATGTGTTTTTTATGTCTAAATCAAACACGGTTTGTGCTAGCTACTTGAAACTTGACAAAATAAAGCAGTTCTAAGTTCTGTCTTTGTGTTTTGTTTCCTCTTGAAATAGCCACAAGCAAAGACTGCGTAAAACACATTCATTGGAAAGGTGTGCCAAGCTTCCAAAAAACTACTGGTTTTCTGAATACTCGGCAAATTTTTTTTAATCCGACCTTGATGATCTCTGTGGTAATGATCACTTCACTAAGTCCACTTAGCTGCCCAATTTTCACTCTTCTAGGATGAAGCGTTCGTTACCAGTAACAGTTTGAATTTTTAGGTTTCACTCTATTTCCTCCTATACAGATAGATGTGTTTTTTAAGTCTAAATGAAACACGGTTTGTGCTAGCTCCTTGAAACTTGACAAAATAAAGTAGTTCTAAGTTCTGTCTTTGTGGTTTGTTTCCTCTTGAAATAGCCACAAGCAAAGACTGCATAAAACACATTCATTGGAAATGTGTTCCAAGCTTCCAAAATACTACTGGTTTTTTGAATACTCGGCAAATTTTTTTTCATCCGACCTTGATGATCTCTGTGGTAATGATCAGTTCACTAAGTCCACTTAGCTGCAGAATTTTCACTCTTCCAAGATGAAGCGTTCGTTACCAGTAACAGTTTGAATTTTTAGGTTTCACTCTATTTCCTCATATACAGATAGATGTGTTTTTTAAGTCTAAATCAAACACGGTTTGTGCTAGCTCCTTGAAACTGATCAGTTCACTAAGTCCACTTAGCTGCCCAATTTTCACTCTTCTAGGATGAAGCGTTCATTACCAGTAACAGTTTGAATTTTTAGGTTTCACTCTATTTCCTCCTATACAGATAGATGTGTTTTTTAAGTCTAAATCAAACACGGTTTGTGCTAGCTCCTTGAAACTTGACAAAATAAAGTAGTTCTAAGTTCTGTCTTTGTGGTTTGTTTCCTCTAGAAATAGCCACAAGCAAAGACTGCGTAAAACACATTCATTGGAAAGGTGTGCCAAGCTTCCAAAAAACTACTGGTTTTCGGAATACTCGGCAAATTTTTTTTAATCCGACCTTGATGATCTCTGTGGTAATGATCAGTTCACTAAGTCCACTTAGCTGCCCAATTTTCACTCTTCTAGGATGAAGCGTTCGTTACCAGTAACAGTTTGAATTTTTAGGTTTCACTCTATTTCCTCCTATACAGATAGATGTGTTTTTTAAGTCTAAATGAAACACGGTTTGTGCTAGCTCCTTGAAACTTGACAAAATAAAGTAGTTCTAAGTTCTGTCTTTGTGGTTTGTTTCCTCTTGAAATAGCCACAAGCAAAGACTGCATAAAACACATTCATTGGAAATGTGTTCCAAGCTTCCAAAATACTACTGGTTTTTTGAATACTCGGCAAATTTTTTTTCATCCGACCTTGATGATCTCTGTGGTAATGATCAGTTCACTAAGTCCACTTAGCTGCAGAATTTTCACTCTTCCAAGATGAAGCGTCGTTACCAGTAACAGTTTGAATTTTTAGGTTTCACTCTATTTCCTCATATACAGATAGATGTGTTTTTTAAGTCTAAATCAAACACGGTTTGTGCTAGCTCCTTCAAACTGATCAGTTTACTAAGTCCACTTAGCTGCCCAATTTTCACTCTTCTAGGATGAAGCGTTCGTTACCAGTAACAGTTTGAATTTTTAGGTTTCACTCTATTTCCTCCTATACAGATAGATATGTTTTTTAAGTCTAAATAAAACACGGTTTGTGCTAGCTCCTTGAAACTTGACAAAATAAAGTAGTTCTAAGTTCTGTCTTTGTGGTTTGTTTCCTCTTGAAATAGCCACAAGCAAAGACTGCGTAAAACACATTCATTGGAAAGGTGTGCCAAGCTTCCAAAAAACTACTGGTTTTCTGAATACTCGGCAAATTTTTTTTAATCCGACCTTGATGATCTCTGTGGTAATGATCACTTCACTAAGTCCACTTAGCTGCCCAATATTCACTCTTCTAGGATGAAGCGTTCGTTACCAGTAACAGTTTTGTGTTTCTAGGTTTCACTCTATTTCCTCCTATATAGATAGATGTGTTTTTTAAGTCTAAATCAAACACGGTTTGTGCTAGCTCCTTGAAACTTGACAAAATAAAGTAGTTCTAAGTTCTGTCTTTGTGGTTTGTTTCCTCTTGAAATAGCCACAAGCAAAGACTGCGTAAAACACATTCATTGGAAAGGTGTTCCAAGCTTCCAAAAAACTACGGGTTTTCTGAATACTCGGCAAATTTTTTTTCATCCGACCTTGATGATCTCTGTGGTAATGATCAGTTCACTAAGTCCACTTAGCTGCCCAATATTCACTCTTCTATAATGAAGCTTTCGTTACCAGTAACAGTTTGAGTTTTTAGGTTTCACTCTATTTCCTCCTATATAGATAGATGTGTTTGGAAGTCTAAATCAAACACGGTTTGTGCTAGCTCCTTGA
Organism: Callospermophilus lateralis; assembly: GCF_048772815.1. Classification (NCBI taxonomy): domain Eukaryota; kingdom Metazoa; phylum Chordata; class Mammalia; order Rodentia; family Sciuridae; genus Callospermophilus; species Callospermophilus lateralis. Next base: position 78,346 of record NW_027513617.1, read on the forward strand.
AACTTGACAAAATAAAGTAGTTCTAAGTTCTCTCTTTGTGGTTTGTTTCCTCTTGAAATAGCCACAAGCAAAGACTGCGTAAAACACATTCATTGGAAAGGTGTTCCAAGCTTCCAAAATACTACTGGTTTTCTGAATACTCGGCAAATTTTTTTTCATCCGACCTTGATGATCTCTGTGGTAATGATGAGTTCACTAAGTCCACTTAGCTGCAGAATTTTCACTCTTCTAGGATGAAGCGTTCGTTACCAGTAACAGTTTGAATTTTTAGGTTTCACTCTATTTCCTCCTATACAGATAGATGTGTTTTTTAAGTCTAAATCAAACACGGTTTGTGCTAGCTCCTTGAAACTTGACAAAATAAAGTAGTTCTAAGTTCTGTCTTTGTGGTTTGTTTCCTCTTGAAATAGGCACAAGCAAAGACTGCGTAAAACACATTCATTGGAAAGGTGTGCCAAGCTTCCAAAAAACTACTGGTTTTCTGAATACTCAGCAAATTTTTTTTAGTCCGACCTTAATGATCTCTGTGGTAATGATCACTTCACTAAGTCCACTTAGCTGCCCAATATTCACTCTTCTAGGATGAAGCGTTGGTTACCAGTAACAGTTTGATTTTTTAGGTTTCACTCTATTTCCTCCTATACAGATAGATGTGTTTTTTAAGTCTAAATCAAACACGGTTTGTGCTAGCTCCTTGAAACTTGACAAAATAAAGTAGTTCTTAGTTCTGTCTTTGTGGTTTGTTTCCTCTTGAAATAGCCACAAGCAAAGACTGCGTAAAACACATTCATTGGAAAGGTGTGCCAAGCTTCCAAAAAACTACTGGTTTTCTGAATACTCGGCAAATTTTTTTTAATCCGACCTTGATGATCTCTGTGGTAATGATCACTTCACTAAGTCCACTTAGCTGCCCAATATTCACTCTTCTAGGATGAAGCGTTCGTTACCAGTAACAGTTTTGTGTTTTTAGGTTTCACTCTATTTCCTCCTATATAGATAGATGTGTTTTTTAAGTCTAAATCAAACACGGTTTGTGCTAGCTCCTTGAAACTTGACAAAATAAAGTAGTTCTAAGTTCTGTCTTTGTGGTTTGTTTCCTCTTGAAATAGCCACAAGCAAAGACTGCGTAAAACACATTCATTTGAAAGGTGTTCCAAGCTTCCAAAATACTACTGGGTTTCTGAATACTCGGCAAATTTTTTTTCATCCGACCTTGATGATCTCTGTGGTAATGATCAGTTCACTAAGTCCACTTAGCTGCAGAATTTTCACTCTTCTAGGATGAAGCGTTCGTTACCAGTAACAGTTTGAATTTTTAGGTTTCACTCTATTTCCTCCAATACAGATAGATGTGTTTTTTAAGTCTAAATCAAACACGGTTTGTGCTAGCTCCTTGAAACTGATCAGTTCACTAAGTCCACTTAGCTGCCCAATTTTCACTCTTCTAGGATGAAGCGTTTGTTACCAGTAACAGTTTGAATTTTTAGGTTTCACTCTATTTCCTCCTATACAGATAGATGTGTTTTTTAAGTCTAAATCAAACACGGTTTGTGCTAGTTCCTTGAAACTTGACAAAATAAAGTAGTTCTAAGTTCTGTCTTTGTGGTTTGTTTCCTCTTGAAATAGCCACAAGCAAAGACTGCGTAAAACACATTCATTGGAAAGGTGTTCCAAGCTTCCAAAATACTACTGGTTTTCTGAATACTCGGCAAATTTTTTTTCATCCGACCTTGATGATCTCTGTGGTAATGATGAGTTCACTAAGTCCACTTAGCTGCAGAATTTTCACTCTTCTAGGATGAAGCGTTCGTTACCAGTAACAGTTTGAATTTTTAGGTTTCACTCTATTTCATCCTATACAGATAGATGTGTTTTTGAAGTCTAAATCAAACACGGTTTGAGCTAGCTCCTTGAAACTTGACAAAATAAAGTAGTTCTAAGTTCTGTCTTTGTGGTTTGTTTCCTCTTGAAATAGCCACAAGCAAAGACTGCGTAAAACACATTCATTGGAAAGGTGTTCCAACTTCCAAAATACTACTGGTTTTCTAAATACTCGGCAAATTTTTTTTCATCCGACCTTGATGATCTCTGTGGTAATGATCAGTTCACTAAGTCCACTTAGCTGCCCAATTTTCACTCTTCAAGATTGAAGCGTTCGTTACCAGTAACAGTTTGAATTTTTAGGTTTCACTCTATTTCCTCCAATACAGATAGATGTGTTTTTTAAGTCTAAATCAAACACGGTTTGTGCTAGCTCCTTGAAACTGATCAGTTCACTAAGTCCACTTAGCTGCCCAATTTTCACTCTTCTAGGATGAAGCGTTCGTTACCAGTAACAGTTTGAATTTTTAGGTTTCACTCTATTTCCTCCTATACAGATAGATGTGTTTTTTAAGTCTAAATCAAACACGGTTTCTGCTAGCTCCTTGAAACTTGACAAAATAAAGTAGTTCTAAGTTCTGTCTTTGTGGTTTGTTTCCTCTTGAAATAGCCACAAGCACAGACTGCGTGAAAGACATTCATTGGAAACGTGTGCCAAGCTTCCAAAAACTACTGGTTTTCTGAATACTCGGCAAATTTTTTTTAATCCGACCTTGATGATCTCTGTGGTAATGATAACTTCACTAAGTCCACTTAGCTGCCCAATATTCACTCTTCTAGGATGAAGCGTTCGATACCAGTAACAGTTTGAGTTTTTAGCTTTCACTCTATTTCCTCCTGTACAGATAGATGTGTTTTTTAAGTCTAAATCAAACACGGTTTGTGCTAGCTCCTTGAAACTTGACAAAATAATTTAGTTCTTAGTTCTGTCTTTGTGTTTTGTTTCATCTTGAAATAGCCACAAGCAAAGACTGCGTAAAACACATTCATTGGAAAGGTGTTCCAAGCTTCCAACATACTACTGGTTTTCTGAATACTCGGCAAATTTTTTTTCATCCGACCTTGATGATCTCTGTGGTAATGATCAGTTCACTAAGTCCACTTAGCTGCCCAATTTTCACTCTTCTAGGATGAAGCGTTCGTTACCAGTAACAGTTTGAATTTTTAGGTTTCACTCTATTTCCTCCTATACAGATAGATGTGTTTTTTAAGTCTAAATCAAACACGGTTTGTGCTAGTTCCTTGAAACTTGACAAAATAAAGTAGTTCTAAGTTCTGTCTTTGTGGTTTGTTTCCTCTTGAAATAGCCACAAGCAAAGACTGCGTAAAACACATTCATTGGAAAGGTGTTCCAAGCTTCCAAAATACTACTGGTTTTCTGAATACTCGGCAAATTTTTTTTCATCCGACCTTGATGATCTCTGTGGTAATGATGAGTTCACTAAGTCCACTTAGCTGCAGAATTTTCACTCTTCTAGGATGAAGCGTTCGTTACCAGTAACAGTTTGAATTTTTAGGTTTCACTCTATTTCATCCTATACAGATAGATGTGTTTTTGAAGTCTAAATCAAACACGGTTTGAGCTAGCTCCTTGAAACTTGACAAAATAAAGTAGTTCTAAGTTCTGTCTTTGTGGTTTGTTTCCTCTTGAAATAGCCACAAGCAAAGACTGCGTAAAACACATTCATTGGAAAGGTGTTCCAACTTCCAAAATACTACTGGTTTTCTGAATACTCGGCAAATTTTTTTTCATCCGACCTTGATGATCTCTGTGGTAATGATCAGTTCACTAAGTCCACTTAGCTGCCCAATTTTCACTCTTCAAGATTGAAGCGTTCGTTACCAGTAACAGTTTGAATTTTTAGGTTTCACTCTATTTCCTCCAATACAGATAGATGTGTTTTTTAAGTCTAAATCAAACACGGTTTGTGCTAGCTCCTTGAAACTGATCAGTTCACTAAGTCCACTTAGCTGCCCAATTTTCACTCTTCTAGGATGAAGCGTTCGTTACCAGTAACAGTTTGAATTTTTAGGTTTCACTCTATTTCCTCCTATACAGATAGATGTGTTTTTTAAGTCTAAATCAAACACGGTTTCTGCTAGCTCCTTGAAACTTGACAAAATAAAGTAGTTCTAAGTTCTGTCTTTGTGGTTTGTTTCCTCTTGAAATAGCCACAAGCACAGACTGCGTGAAAGACATTCATTGGAAACGTGTGCCAAGCTTCCAAAAACTACTGGTTTTCTGAATACTCGGCAAATTTTTTTTATTCCGACCTTGATGATCTCTGTGGTAATGATAACTTCACTAAGTCCACTTAGCTGCCCAATATTCACTCTTCTAGGATGAAGCGTTCGATACCAGTAACAGTTTGAGTTTTTAGGTTTCACTCTATTTCCTCCTGTACAGATAGATGTGTTTTTTAAGTCTAAATCAAACACGGTTTGTGCTAGCTCCTTGAAACTTGACAAAATAATTTAGTTCTTAGTTCTGTCTTTGTGTTTTGTTTCATCTTGAAATAGCCACAAGCAAAGACTGCGTAAAACACATTCATTCGAAAGGTGTTCCAAGCTTCCAACATACTACTGGTTTTCTGAATACTCGGCAAATTTTTTTTCATCCGACCTTGATGATCTCTGTGGTAATGATCAGTTCACTAAGTCCACTTAGCTGCCCAATTTTCACTCTTCTAGGATGAAGCGTTCGTTACCAGTAACAGTTTGAATTTTTAGGTTTCACTCTATTTCCTCCTATACAGATAGATGTGTTTTTTAAGTCTAAATCAAACACGGTTTGTGTTAGCTCCTTGAAACTTGACAAAATAAAGTAGTTCTACGTTCTGTCTTTGTGGTTTGTTTCCTCTTGAAATAGCCACAAGCAAAGACTGCATAAAACACATTCATTGGAAAGGTGTTCCAAGCTTCCAAAATACTACTGGTTTTTTGAATACTCGGCAAATTTTTTTTCATCCGACTTTGATGATCTCTGTGGTAATGATCAGTTCACTAAGTCCACTTAGCTGCCCAACTTTCACTCTTCTAGGATGAAGCGTTCGTTACCAGTAACAGTTTGAATTTTTAGGTTTCACTCTATTGCCTCCTATACAGATAGATGTGTTTTTTAATTCTAAATCAAACACGGTTTGTGTTAGCTCCTTGAAACTTGACAAAATAAAGTAGTTCTACGTTCTGTCTTTGTGGTTTGTTTCCTCTTGAAATAGCCACAAGCAAAGACTGCATAAAACACATTCATTGGAAAGGTGTTCCAAGCTTCCAAAATACTACTGGTTTTTTGAATACTCGGCAAATTTTTTTTCATCCGACTTTGATGATCTCTGTGGTAATGATCAGTTCACTAAGTCCACTTAGCTGCCCAACTTTCACTCTTCTAGGATGAAGCGTTCGTTACAAGTAACAGTTTGAATTTTTAGGTTTCACTCTATTTCCTCCTATACAGATAGATGTGTTTTTTAAGTCTAAATCAAACACAGGTTTGTGCTAGCTCCTTGAAACTTGACAAAATAAAGTAGTTCTAAGTTCTGTCTTTGTGGTTTGTTTCCTCTTGAAATAGCCACATGCAAAGACTGCGTAAAACACATTCATTGGAAGGTGTTCCAAGCTTCCAAAATACTACTGGTTTTCTGAATACTCGGCAAATTTTTTTTCATCCGACCTTGATGATCTCTGTGGTAATGATGAGTTCACTAAGTCCACTTAGCTGCAGAATTTTCACTCTTCTAGGATGAAGCGTTCGTTACCAGTAACAGTTTGAATTTTTAGGTTTCACTCTATTTCCTCCTATACAGATAGATGTGTTTTTGAAGTCTAAATCAAACACGGTTTGTGCTAGCTCCTTGAAACTTGACAAAATAAAGTAGTTCTAAGTTCTGTCTTTGTGGTTTGTTTCCTCTTGAAATAGCCACAAGCAAAGACTGCGTAAAACACATTCATTGGAAAGGTGTGCCAAGCTTCCAAAAAACTACTGGTTTTCTGAATACTCGGCAAATTTTTTTTAATCCGACCTTGATGATCTCTGTGGTAATGATCACTTCACTAAGTCCACTTAGCTGCCCAATATTCACTCTTCTAGGATGAAGCGTTCGTTACCAGTAACAGTTTTGTGTTTTTAGGTTTCACTCTATTTCCTCCAATACAGATAGATGTGTTTTTTAAGTCTAAATCAAACACGGTTTGTGCTATCTCCTTGAAACTGATCAGTTCACTAAGTCCACTTAGCTGCCCAATTTTCAGTCTTCTAGGATGAAGCTTTCGTTACCAGTAACAGTTTGAATTTTTAGGTTTCACTCTATTTCCTCCTATACAGATAGATGTGTTTTTTATGTCTAAATCAAACACGGTTTGTGCTAGCTCCTTGAAACTTGACAAAATAAAGCAGTTCTAAGTTCTGTCTTTGTGTTTTGTTTCCTCTTGAAATAGCCACAAGCAAAGACTGCGTAAAACACATTCATTGGAAAGGTGTGCCAAGCTTCCAAAAAACTACTGGTTTTCTGAATACTCGGCAAATTTTTTTTAATCCGACCTTGATGATCTCTGTGGTAATGATCACTTCACTAAGTCCACTTAGCTGCCCAATTTTCACTCTTCTAGGATGAAGCGTTCGTTACCAGTAACAGTTTGAATTTTTAGGTTTCACTCTATTTCCTCCTATACAGATAGATGTGTTTTTTAAGTCTAAATGAAACACGGTTTGTGCTAGCTCCTTGAAACTTGACAAAATAAAGTAGTTCTAAGTTCTGTCTTTGTGGTTTGTTTCCTCTTGAAATAGCCACAAGCAAAGACTGCATAAAACACATTCATTGGAAATGTGTTCCAAGCTTCCAAAATACTACTGGTTTTTTGAATACTCGGCAAATTTTTTTTCATCCGACCTTGATGATCTCTGTGGTAATGATCAGTTCACTAAGTCCACTTAGCTGCAGAATTTTCACTCTTCCAAGATGAAGCGTTCGTTACCAGTAACAGTTTGAATTTTTAGGTTTCACTCTATTTCCTCATATACAGATAGATGTGTTTTTTAAGTCTAAATCAAACACGGTTTGTGCTAGCTCCTTGAAACTGATCAGTTCACTAAGTCCACTTAGCTGCCCAATTTTCACTCTTCTAGGATGAAGCGTTCATTACCAGTAACAGTTTGAATTTTTAGGTTTCACTCTATTTCCTCCTATACAGATAGATGTGTTTTTTAAGTCTAAATCAAACACGGTTTGTGCTAGCTCCTTGAAACTTGACAAAATAAAGTAGTTCTAAGTTCTGTCTTTGTGGTTTGTTTCCTCTAGAAATAGCCACAAGCAAAGACTGCGTAAAACACATTCATTGGAAAGGTGTGCCAAGCTTCCAAAAAACTACTGGTTTTCGGAATACTCGGCAAATTTTTTTTAATCCAACCTTGATGATCTCTGTGGTAATGATCACTTCACTAAGTCCACTTAGCTGCCCAATATTCACTCTTCTAGGATGAAGCGTTCGTTACCAGTAACAGTTTTGTGTTTTTAGGTTTCACTCTATTTCCTCCTATATAGATAGATGTGTTTTTTAAGTCTAAATCAAACACGGTTTGTGCTAGCTCCTTGAAACTTGACAAAATAAAGTAGTTATAAGTTCTGCCTTTGTGGTTTGTTTCCTCTTGAAATAGCCACAAGCAAAGACTGCGTAAAACACATTCATTGGAAAGGTGTTCCAAGCTTCCAAAAAACTACGGGTTTTCGGAATACTCGGCAAATTTTTTTTCATCCGACCTTGATGATCTCTGTGGTAATGATCAGTTCACTAAGTCCACTTAGCTGCCCAATATTCACTCTTCTATAATGAAGCTTTCGTTACCAGTAACAGTTTGAGTTTTTAGGTTTCACTCTATTTCCTCCTATATAGATAGATGTGTTTTTTAAGTCTAAATCAAACACGGTTTGTGCTATCTCCTTGAAACTGATCAGTTCACTAAGTCCACTTAGCTGCCCAATTTTCACTCTTCTAGGATGAAGCGTTCGTTACCAGTAACAGTTTGAATTTTTTGGTTTCACTCTATTTCCTCCTATACAGATAGATGTGTTTTTTAAGTCTAAATCAAACACGGTTTCTGCTAGCTCCTTGAAACTTGACAAAATAAAGTAGTTCTAAGTTCTGTCTTTGTGGTTTGTTTCCTCTTGAAATAGCCACAAGCACAGACTGCGTGAAAGACATTCATTGGAAACGTGTGCCAAGCTTCCAAAAACTACTGGTTTTCTGAATACTCGGCAAATTTTTTTTAATCCGACCTTGATGATCTCTGTGGTAATGATAACTTCACTAAGTCCACTTAGCTGCCCAATATTCACTCTTCTAGGATGAAGCGTTCGATAACAGTAACAGTTTGAGTTTTTAGGTTTCACTCTATTTCCTCCTGTACAGATAGATGTGTTTTTTAAGTCTAAATCAAACACGGTTTGTGCTAGCTCCTTGAAACTTGACAAAATAATTTAGTTCTTAGTTCTGTCTTTGTGTTTTGTTTCATCTTGAAATAGCCACAAGCAAAGACTGCGTAAAACACATTCATTGGAAAGGTGTTCCAAGCTTCCAACATACTACTGGTTTTCTGAATACTCGGCAAATTTTTTTTCATCCGACCTTGATGATCTCTGTGGTAATGATCAGTTCACTAAGTCCACTTAGCTGCCCAATTTTCACTCTTCTAGGATGAAGCGTTCGTTACCAGTAACAGTTTGAATTTTTAGGTTTCAGTCTATTTCCTCCTATACAGATAGATGTGTTTTTTAAGTCTAAATCAAACACAGGTTTGTGCTAGCTCCTTGAAACTTGACAAAATAAAGTAGTTCTAAGTTCTGTCTTTGTGGTTTGTTTCCTCTTGAAATAGCCACATGCAAAGACTGCGTAAAACACATTCATTGGAAGGTGTTCCAAGCTTCCAAAATACTAATGGTTTTCTGAATACTCGGCAAATTTTTTTTCATCCGACCTTGATGATCTCTGTGGTAATGATGAGTTCACTAAGTCCACTTAGCTGCAGAATTTTCACTCTTCTAGGATGAAGCGTTCGTTACCAGTAACAGTTTGAATTTTTAGGTTTCACTCTATTTCCTCCTATACAGATAGATGTGTTTTTGAAGTCTAAATCAAACACGGTTTGTGCTAGCTCCTTGAAACTTGACAAAATAAAGTAGTTCAAAGTTCTGTCTTTGTGGTTTGTTTCCTCTTGAAATAGCCACAAGCAAAGACTGCGTAAAACACATTCATTGGAAAGGTGTGCCAAGCTTCCAAAAAACTACTGGTTTTCTGAATACTCGGCAAATTTTTTTTAATCCGACCTTGATGATCTCTGTGGTAATGATCACTTCACTAAGTCCACTTAGCTGCCCAATATTCACTCTTCTAGGATGAAGCGTTCGTTACCAGTAACAGTTTTGTGTTTTTAGGTTTCACTCTATTTCCTCCTATATAGATAGATGTGTTTTTTAAGTCTAAATCAAACACGGTTTGTGCTAGCTCCTTGAAACTTGACAAAATAAAGTAGTTCTAAGTTCTGTCTTTGTGGTTTGTTTCCTCTTGAAATAGCCACAAGCAAAGACTGCGTAAAACACATTCATTTGAAAGGTGTTCCAAGCTTCCAAAATACTACTGGGTTTCTGAATACTCGGCAAATTTTTTTTCATCCGACCTTGATGATCTCTGTGGTAATGATCAGTTCACTAAGTCCACTTAGCTGCCCAATTTTCACTCTTCTAGGATGAAGCGTTCGTTACCAGTAACAGTTTGAATTTTTAGGTTTCACTCTATTTCCTCCAATACAGATAGATGTGTTTTTTAAGTCTAAATCAAACACGGTTTGTGCTATCTCCTTGAAACTGATCAGTTCACTAAGTCCACTTAGCTGCCCAATTTTCACTCTTCTAGGATGAAGCTTTCGTTACCAGTAACAGTTTGAATTTTTAGGTTTCACTCTATTTCCTCCTATACAGATAGATGTGTTTTTTATGTCTAAATCAAACACGGTTTGTGCTAGCTCCTTGAAACTTGACAAAATAAAGCAGTTCTAAGTTCTGTCTTTGTGTTTTGTTTCCTCTTGAAATAGCCACAAGCAAAGACTGCGTAAAACACATTCATTGGAAAGGTGTGCCAAGCTTCCAAAAAACTACTGGTTTTCTGAATACTCGGCAAATTTTTTTTAATCCGACCTTGATGATCTCTGTGGTAATGATCACTTCACTAAGTCCACTTAGCTGCCCAATTTTCACTCTTCTAGGATGAAGCGTTCGTTACCAGTAACAGTTTGAATTTTTAGGTTTCACTCTATTTCCTCCTATACAGATAGATGTGTTTTTTAAGTCTAAATGAAACACGGTTTGTGCTAGCTCCTTGAAACTTGACAAAATAAAGTAGTTCTAAGTTCTGTCTTTGTGGTTTGTTTCCTCTTGAAATAGCCACAAGCAAAGACTGCATAAAACACATTCATTGGAAATGTGTTCCAAGCTTCCAAAATACTACTGGTTTTTTGAATACTCGGCAAATTTTTTTTCATCCGACCTTGATGATCTCTGTGGTAATGATCAGTTCACTAAGTCAACTTAGCTGCAGAATTTTCACTCTTCCAAGATGAAGCGTTCGTTACCAGTAACAGTTTGAATTTTTAGGTTTCACTCTATTTCCTCATATACAGATAGATGTGTTTTTTAAGTCTAAATCAAACACGGTTTGTGCTAGCTCCTTGAAACTGATCAGTTCACTAAGTCCACTTAGCTGCCCAATTTTCACTCTTCTGAGATGAAGTGTTAATTACCAGTAACAGTTTGAATTTTTAGGTTTCACTCTATTTCCTCCTATACAGATAGATGTGTTTTTTAAGTCTAAATCAAACACGGTTTGTGCTAGCTCCTTGAAACTTGACAAAATAAAGTAGTTCTAAGTTCTGTCTTTGTGGTTTGTTTCCTCTAGAAATAGCCACAAGCAAAGACTGCGTAAAACACATTCATTGGAAAGGTGTGCCAAGCTTCCAAAAAACTACTGGTTTTCGGAATACTCGGCAAATTTTTTTTAATCCAACCTTGATGATCTCTGTGGTAATGATCACTTCACTAAGTCCACTTAGCTGCCCAATATTCACTCTTCTAGGATGAAGCGTTCGTTACCAGTAACAGTTTTGTGTTTTTAGGTTTCACTCTATTTCCTCCTATATAGATAGATGTGTTTTTTAAGTCTAAATCAAACACGGTTTGTGCTAGCTCCTTGAAACTTGACAAAATAAAGTAGTTATAAGTTCTGCCTTTGTGGTTTGTTTCCTCTTGAAATAGCCACAAGCAAAGACTGCGTAAAACACATTCATTGGAAAGGTGTTCCAAGCTTCCAAAAAACTACGGGTTTTCGGAATACTCGGCAAATTTTTTTTCATCCGACCTTGATGATCTCTGTGGTAATGATCAGTTCACTAAGTCCACTTAGCTGCCCAATATTCACTCTTCTATAATGAAGCTTTCGTTACCAGTAACAGTTTGAGTTTTTAGGTTTCACTCTATTTCCTCCTATATAGATAGATGTGTTTTTTAAGTCTAAATCAAACACGGTTTGTGCTATCTCCTTGAAACTGATCAGTTCACTAAGTCCACTTAGCTGCCCAATTTTCACTCTTCTAGGATGAAGCGTTCGTTACCAGTAACAGTTTGAATTTTTAGGTTTCACTCTATTTCCTCCTATACAGATAGATGTGTTTTTTAAGTCTAAATCAAACACGGTTTCTGCTAGCTCCTTGAAACTTGACAAAATAAAGTAGTTCTAAGTTCTGTCTTTGTGGTTTGTTTCCTCTTGAAATAGCCACAAGCACAGACTGCGTGAAAGACATTCATTGGAAACGTGTGCCAAGCTTCCAAAAACTACTGGTTTTCTGAATACTCGGCAAATTTTTTTTAATCCGACCTTGATGATCTCTGTGGTAATGATAACTTCACTAAGTCCACTTAGCTGCCCAATATTCACTCTTCTAGGATGAAGCGTTCGATAACAGTAACAGTTTGAGTTTTTAGGTTTCACTCTATTTCCTCCTGTACAGATAGATGTGTTTTTTAAGTCTAAATCAAACACGGTTTGTGCTAGCTCCTTGAAACTTGACAAAATAATTTAGTTCTTAGTTCTGTCTTTGTGTTTTGTTTCATCTTGAAATAGCCACAAGCAAAGACTGCGTAAAACACATTCATTGGAAAGGTGTTCCAAGCTTCCAACATACTACTGGTTTTCTGAATACTCGGCAAATTTTTTTTCATCCGACCTTGATGATCTCTGTGGTAATGATCAGTTCACTAAGTCCACTTAGCTGCCCAATTTTCACTCTTCTAGGATGAAGCGTTCGTTACCAGTAACAGTTTGAATTTTTAGGTTTCACTCTATTTCCTCCTATACAGATAGATGTGTTTTTTAAGTCTAAATCAAACACGGTTTGTGCTAGTTCCTTGAAACTTGACAAAATAAAGTAGTTCTAAGTTCTGTCTTTGTGGTTTGTTTCCTCTTGAAATAGCCACAAGCAAAGACTGCGTAAAACACATTCATTGGAAAGGTGTTCCAAGCTTCCAAAATACTATTGGTTTTCTGAATACTCGGCAAATTTTTTTTCATCCGACCTTGATGATCTCTGTGGTAATGATGAGTTCACTAAGTCCACTTAGCTGCAGAATTTTCACTCTTCTAGGATGAAGCGTTCGTTACCAGTAACAGTTTGAATTTTTAGGTTTCACTCTATTTCATCCTATACAGATAGATGTGTTTTTGAAGTCTAAATCAAACACGGTTTGTGCTAGCTCCTTGAAACTTGACAAAATAAAGTAGTTCTAAGTTCTGTCTTTGTGGTTTGTTTCCTCTTGAAATAGCCACAAGCAAAGACTGCGTAAAACACATTCATTGGAAAGGTGTTCCAACTTCCAAAATACTACTGGTTTTCTGAATACTCGGCAAATTTTTTTTCATCCGACCTTGATGATCTCTGTGGTAATGATCAGTTCACTAAGTCCACTTAGCTGCCCAATTTTCACTCTTCAAGATTGAAGCGTTCGTTACCAGTAACAGTTTGAATTTTTAGGTTTCACTCTATTTCCTCCAATACAGATAGATGTGTTTTTTAAGTCTAAATCAAACACGGTTTGTGCTAGCTCCTTGAAACTGATCAGTTCACTAAGTCCACTTAGCTGCCCAATTTTCACTCTTCTAGGATGAAGCATTCGTTACCAGTAACAGTTTGAATTTTTAGGTTTCACTCTATTTCCTCCTATACAGATAGATGTGTTTTTTAAGTCTAAATCAAACACGGTTTCTGCTAGCTCCTTGAAACTTGACAAAATAAAGTAGTTCTAAGTTCTGTCTTTGTGGTTTGTTTCCTCTTGAAATAGCCACAAGCACAGACTGCGTGAAAGACATTCATTGGAAACGTGTGCCAAGCTTCCAAAAACTACTGGTTTTCTGAATACTCGGCAAATTTTTTTTAATCCGACCTTGATGATCTCTGTGGTAATGATAACTTCACTAAGTCCACTTAGCTGCCCAATATTCACTCTTCTAGGATGAAGCGTTCGATACCAGTAACAGTTTGAGTTTTTAGGTTTCACTCTATTTCCTCCTGTACAGATAGATGTGTTTTTTAAGTCTAAATCAAACACGGTTTGTGCTAGCTCCTTGAAACTTGACAAAATAATTTAGTTCTTAGTTCTGTCTTTGTGTTTTGTTTCATCTTGAAATAGCCACAAGCAAAGACTGCGTAAAACACATTCATTGGAAAGGTGTTCCAAGCTTCCAACATACTACTGGTTTTCTGAATACTCGGCAAATTTTTTTTCATCCGACCTTGATGATCTCTGTGGTAATGATCAGTTCACTAAGTCCACTTAGCTGCCCAATTTTCACTCTTCTAGGATGAAGCGTTCGTTACCAGTAACAGTTTGAATTTTTAGGTTTCACTCTATTTCCTCCTATACAGATAGATGTGTTTTTTAAGTCTAAATCAAACACGGTTTGTGTTAGCTCCTTGAAACTTGACAAAATAAAGAAGTTCTACGTTCTGTCTTTGTGGTTTGTTTCCTCTTGAAATAGCCACAAGGAAAGACTGCATAAAACACATTCATTGGAAAGGTGTTCCAAGCTTCCAAAATACTACTGGTTTTTTGAATACTCGGCAAATTTTTTTTCATCCGACTTTGATGATCTCTGTGGTAATGATCAGTTCACTAAGTCCACTTAGCTGCCCAACTTTCACTCTTCTAGGATGAAGCGTTCGTTACCAGTAACAGTTTGAATTTTTAGGTTTCACTCTATTTCCTCCTATACAGATAGATGTGTTTTTTAAGTCTAAATCAAACACGGTTTCTGCTAGCTCCTTGAAACTTGACAAAATAAAGTAGTTCTAAGTTCTGTCTTTGTGGTTTGTTTCCTCTTGAAATAGCCACAAGCACAGACTGCGTGAAAGACATTCATTGGAAACGTGTGCCAAGCTTCCAAAAACTACTGGTTTTCTGAATACTCGGCAAATTTTTTTTAATCCGACCTTGATGATCTCTGTGGTAATGATAACTTCACTAAGTCCACTTAGCTGCCCAATATTCACTCTTCTAGGATGAAGCGTTCGATACCAGTAACAGTTTGAGTTTTTAGGTTTCACTCTATTTCCTCCTGTACAGATAGATGTGTTTTTTAAGTCTAAATCAAACACGGTTTGTGCTAGCTCCTTGAAACTTGACAAAATAATTTAGTTCTTAGTTCTGTCTTTGTGTTTTGTTTCATCTTGAAATAGCCACAAGCAAAGACTGCGTAAAACACATTCATTGGAAAGGTGTTCCAAGCTTCCAACATACTACTGGTTTTCTGAATACTCGGCAAATTTTTTTTCATCCGACATTGATGATCTCTGTGGTAATGATCAGTTCACTAAGTCCACTTAGCTGCCCAATTTTCACTCTTCTAGGATGAAGCGTTCGTTACCAGTAACAGTTTGAATTTTTAGGTTTCACTCTATTTCCTCCTATACAGATAGATGTGTTTTTTAAGTCTAAATCAAACACGGTTTGTGTTAGCTCCTTGAAACTTGACAAAATAAAGAAGTTCTACGTTCTGTCTTTGTGGTTTGTTTCCTCTTGAAATAGCCACAAGCAAAGACTGCATAAAACACATTCATTGGAAAGGTGTTCCAAGCTTCCAAAATACTACTGGTTTTTTGAATACTCGGCAAATTTTTTTTCATCCGACTTTGATGATCTCTGTGGTAATGATCAGTTCACTAAGTCCACTTAGCTGCCCAACTTTCACTCTTCTAGGATGAAGCGTTCGTTACCAGTAACAGTTTGAATTTTTAGGTTTCACTCTATTTCCTCCTATACAGATAGATGTGTTTTTTAATTCTAAATCAAACACGGTTTGTGTTAGCTCCTTGAAACTTGACAAAATAAAGTAGTTCTACGTTCTGTCTTTGTGGTTTGTTTCCTCTTGAAATAGCCACAAGCAAAGACTGCATAAAACACATTCATTGGAAAGGTGTTCCAAGCTTCCAAAATACTACTGGTTTTTTGAATACTCGGCAAATTTTTTTTCATCCGACTTTGATGATCTCTGTGGTAATGATCAGTTCACTAAGTCCACTTAGCTGCCCAACTTTCACTCTTCTAGGATGAAGCGTTCGTTACAAGTAACAGTTTGAATTTTTAGGTTTCACTCTATTTCCTCCTATACAGATAGATGTGTTTTTTAAGTCTAAATCAAACACAGGTTTGTGCTAGCTCCTTGAAACTTGACAAAATAAAGTAGTTCTAAGTTCTGTCTTTGTGGTTTGTTTCCTCTTGAAATAGCCACATGCAAAGACTGCGTAAAACACATTCATTGGAAGGTGTTCCAAGCTTCCAAAATACTACTGGTTTTCTGAATACTCGGCAAATTTTTTTTCATCCGACCTTGATGATCTCTGTGGTAATGATGAGTTCACTAAGTCCACTTAGCTGCAGAATTTTCACTCTTCTAGGATGAAGCGTTCGTTACCAGTAACAGTTTGAATTTTTAGGTTTCACTCTATTTCCTCCTATACAGATAGATGTGTTTTTTAAGTCTAAATCAAACACGGTTTGTGCTAGCTCCTTGAACCTTGACAAAATAAAGTAGTTCTAAGTCCTGTCTTTGTGGTTTGTTTCCTCTTGAAATAGCCACAAGCAAAGACTGCGTAAAACACATTCATTGGAAAGGTGTGCCAAGCTTCCAAAAAACTACTGGTTTTCTGAATACTCGGCAAATTTTTTTTAATCCGACCTTGATGATCTCTGTGGTAATGATCACTTCACTAAGTCCACTTAGCTGCCCAATATTCACTCTTCTAGGATGAAGCGTTCGTTACCAGTAACAGTTTTGTGTTTTTAGGTTTCACTCTATTTCCTCCTATATAGATAGATGTGTTTTTTAAGTCTAAATCAAACACGGTTTGTGCTAGCTCCTTGAAACTTGACAAAATAAAGTAGTTCTAAGTTCTGTCTTTGTGGTTTGTTTCCTCTTGAAATAGCCACAAGCAAAGACTGCGTAAAACACATTCATTTGAAAGGTGTTCCAAGCTTCCAAAATACTACTGGGTTTCTGAATACTCGGCAAATTTTTTTTCATCCGACCTTGATGATCTCTGTGGTAATGATCAGTTCACTAAGTCCACTTAGCTGCAGAATTTTCACTCTTCCAAGATGAAGCGTTCGTTACCAGTGACAGTTTAAATTTTTAGGTTTCACTCTATTTCCTCATATACAGATAGATGTGTTTTTTAAGTCTAAATCAAACACGGTTTGTGCTAGCTCCTTGAAACTGATCAGTTCACTAAGTCCACTTAGCTGCCCAATTTTCACTCTTCTAGGATGAAGCGTTCATTACCAGTAACAGTTTGAATTTTTAGGTTTCACTCTATTTCCTCCTATACAGATAGATGTGTTTTTTAAGTCTAAATCAAACACGGTTTGTGCTAGCTCCTTGAAACTTGACAAAATAAAGTAGTTCTAAGTTCTGTCTTTGTGGTTTGTTTCCTCTAGAAATAGCCACAAGCAAAGACTGCGTAAAACACATTCATTGGAAAGGTGTGCCAAGCTTCCAAAAAACTACTGGTTTTCGGAATACTCGGCAAATTTTTTTTAATCCAACCTTGATGATCTCTGTGGTAATGATCACTTCACTAAGTCCACTTAGCTGCCCAATATTCACTCTTCTAGGATGAAGCGTTCGTTACCAGTAACAGTTTTGTGTTTTTAGGTTTCACTCTATTTCCTCCTATATAGATAGATGTGTTTTTTAAGTCTAAATCAAACACGGATTGTGCTAGCTCCTTGAAACTTGACAAAATAAAGTAGTTATAAGTTCTGCCTTTGTGGTTTGTTTCCTCTTGAAATAGCCACAAGCAAAGACTGCGTAAAACACATTCATTGGAAAGGTGTTCCAAGCTTCCAAAAAACTACGGGTTTTCGGAATACTCGGCAAATTTTTTTTCATCCGACCTTGATGATCTCTGTGGTAATGATCAGTTCACTAAGTCCACTTAGCTGCCCAATATTCACTCTTCTATAATGAAGCTTTCGTTACCAGTAACAGTTTGAGTTTTTAGGTTTCACTCTATTTCCTCCTATATAGATAGATGTGTTTTTTAAGTCTAAATCAAACACGGTTTGTGCTATCTCCTTGAAACTGATCAGTTCACTAAGTCCACTTAGCTGCCCAATTTTCACTCTTCTAGGATGAAGCGTTCGTTACCAGTAACAGTTTGAATTTTTAGGTTTCACTCTATTTCCTCC
Source organism: Callospermophilus lateralis (assembly GCF_048772815.1). Classification (NCBI taxonomy): domain Eukaryota; kingdom Metazoa; phylum Chordata; class Mammalia; order Rodentia; family Sciuridae; genus Callospermophilus; species Callospermophilus lateralis. The sequence continues at coordinate 96,006 of NW_027513617.1, forward strand.
TATACAGATAGATGTGTTTTTTATGTCTAAATCAAACACGGTTTGTGCTAGCTCCTTGAAACTTGACAAAATAAAGCAGTTCTAAGTTCTGTCTTTGTGTTTTGTTTCCTCTTGAAATAGCCACAAGCAAAGACTGCGTAAAACACATTCATTGGAAAGGTGTGCCAAGCTTCCAAAAAACTACTGGTTTTCTGAATACTCGGCAAATTTTTTTTAATCCGACCTTGATGATCTCTGTGGTAATGATCACTTCACTAAGTCCACTTAGCTGCCCAATTTTCACTCTTCTAGGATGAAGCGTTCGTTACCAGTAACAGTTTGAATTTTTAGGTTTCACTCTATTTCCTCCTATACAGATAGATGTGTTTTTTATGTCTAAATCAAACACGGTTTGTGCTAGCTCCTTGAAACTTGACAAAATAAAGTAGTTCTAAGTTCTGTCTTTGTGCTTTGTTTCCTCTTGAAATAGCCACAAGCAAAGACTGCATAAAACACATTCATTGGAAATGTGTTCCAAGCTTCCAAAATACTACTGGTTTTTTGAATACTCGGCAAATTTTTTTTTATCCGACCTTGATGATCTCTGTGGTAATGATCAGTTCACTAAGTCCACTTAGCTGCAGAATTTTCACTCTTCCAAGATGAAGCGTTCGTTACCAGTAACAGTTTGAATTTTTAGGTTTCACTCTATTTCCTCATATACAGATAGATGTGTTTTTTAAGTCTAAATCAAACACGGTTTGTGCTAGCTCCTTGAAACTGATCAGTTCACTAAGTCCACTTAGCTGCCCAATTTTCACTCTTCTAGGATGAAGCGTTCATTACCAGTAACACTTTGAATTTTTAGGTTTCACTCTATTTCCTCCTATACAGATAGATGTGTTTTTTAAGTCTAAATCAAACACGGTTTGTGCTAGCTCCTTGAAACTTGACAAAATAAAGTAGTTCTAAGTTCTGTCTTTGTGGTTTGTTTCCTCTAGAAATAGCCACAAGCAAAGACTGCGTAAAACACATTCATTGGAAAGGTGTGCCAAGCTTCCAAAAAACTACTGGTTTTCGGAATACTCGGCAAATTTTTTTTAATCCAACCTTGATGATCTCTGTGGTAATGATCACTTCACTAAGTCCACTTAGCTGCCCAATATTCACTCTTCTAGGATGAAGCGTTCGTTACCTGTAACAGTTTTGTGTTTTTAGGTTTCACTCTATTTCCTCCTATATAGATAGATGTGTTTTTTAAGTCTAAATCAAACACGGTTTGTGCTAGCTCCTTGAAACTTGACAAAATAAAGTAGTTATAAGTTCTGCCTTTGTGGTTTGTTTCCTCTTGAAATAGCCACAAGCAAAGACTGCGTTAAACACATTCATTGGAAAGGTGTTCCAAGCTTCCAAAAAACTACGGGTTTTCGGAATACTCGGCAAATTTTTTTTCATCCGACCTTGATGATCTCTGTGGTAATGATCAGTTCACTAAGTCCACTTAGCTGCCCAATATTCACTCTTCTATAATGAAGCTTTCGTTACCAGTAACAGTTTGAGTTTTTAGGTTTCACTCTATTTCCTCCTATATAGATAGATGTGTTTGGAAGTCTAAATCAAACACGGTTTGTGCTAGCTCCTTGAAACTTGACAAAATAAAGTAGTTCTAAGTTCTCTCTTTGTGGTTTGTTTCCTCTTGAAATAGCCACAAGCAAAGACTGCGTAAAACACATTCATTGGAAAGGTGTTCCAAGCTTCTAAAATACTACTGGTTTTCTGAATACTTGGCAAATTTTTTTTCATCCGACCTTGATGATCTCTGTGGTAATGATCAGTTCACTAAGTCCACTTAGCTGCCCAATTTTCACTCTTCTAGGATGAAGCGTTCGTTACCAGTAACAGTTTGAATTTTTAGGTTTCACTCTATTTCCTCCTATACAGATAGATGAGTTTTTTAAGTCTAAATCAAACACGGTTTGTCCTAGCTCCTTGAAACTTGACAAAATAAAGTAGTTCTAAGTTCTGTCCTTGTGGTTTGTTTCCTCTTGAAATAGCCACAAGCAAAGACTGCGTAAAACACATTCATTGGAAAGGTGTTCCAAGCTTCCAAAATACTACTGGTTTTCTGAATACTCGGCAAATTTTTTTTCATCCGACCTTGATGATCTCTGTGGTAATGATGAGTTCACTAAGTCCACTTAGCTGCAGAATTTTCACTCTTCTAGGATGAAGAGTTCGTTACCAGTAACAGTTTGAATTTTTAGGTTTCACTCTATTTCCTCCTATACAGATAGATGTGTTTTTGAAGTCTAAATCAAACACGGTTTGTGCTAGCTCCTTGAAACTTGACAAAATAAAGTAGTTCTAAGTTCTGTCTTTGTGGTTTGTTTCCTCTTGAAATAGCCACAAGCAAAGACTGCGTAAAACACATTCATTGGAAAGGTGTTCCAAGCTTCCAAAATACTACTGGTTTTCTGAATACTCGGCAAATTTTTTTTCATCAGACCTTGATGATCTCTGTGGTAATGATCAGTTCACTAAGTCCACTTAGATGCCCAATTTTCACTCTTCTAGGATGAAGCATTCGTTACCAGTAACAGTTTGAATTTTTAGGTTTCTCTCTATTTCCTCCTATACAGATAGATGTGTTTTTTAAGTCTAAATCAAACACGGTTTGTGCTAGCTCCTTGAAACTTGACAAAATAAAGTAGTTCTAAGTTCTGTCTTTGTGGTTTGTTTCCTCTTGAAATAGCCACAAGAAAAGACTGCGTGAAAGACATTCATTGGAAAGGTGTGCCAAGCTTCCAAAAACTACTGGTTTTCTGAATACTCGGCAAATTTTTTTTAATCCGACCTTGATGATCTCTGTGGTAATGATAACTTCACTAAGTCCACTTAGCTGCCCAATATTCACTCTTCTAGGATGAAGCGTTCGATACCAGTAACAGTTTGAGTTTTTAGGTTTCACTCTATTTCCTCCTATACAGATAGATGTGTTTTTTAAGTCTAAACCAAGCACGGTTTGTGCTAGCTCCTTGAAACTTGACAAAATAATTTAGTTCTTAGTTCTGTCTTTGTGTTTTGTTTCATCTTGAAATAGCCACAAGCAACGACTGCGTAAAACACATTCATTGGAAAGGTGTTCCAAGCTTACAACATACTACTGGTTTTCTGAATACTCGGCATATTTTTTTTCATCCGACCTTGATGATCTCTGTGGTAATGATCAGTTCACTAAGTCCACTTAGCTGCCCAATTTTCACTCTTCTAGGATGAAGCGTTCGTTACCAGTAACAGTTTGAATTTTTAGGTTTCACTCTATTTCCTCCTATACAGATAGATGTGTTTTTTACGTCTAAATCAAACACGGTTTGTGTTAGCTCCTTGAAACTTGACAAAATAAAGTAGTTCTAAGTTCTGCCTTTGTGGTTTGTTTCCTCTTGAAATAGCCACAAGCAAAGACTGCGTAAAACACATTCATTGGAAAGGTGTTCCAAGCTTCCAAAAGACTACTGGTTTTCTGAATACTCGGCAAATTTTTTTTCATCTGACCTTGATGATCTCTGTGGTAATGATCAGTTCACTAAGTCCACTTAGCTGCCCAATATTCACTCTTCTATAATGAAGCTTTCGTTACCAGTAACAGTTTGAGTTTTTAGGTTTCACTCTATTTCCTCCTATACAGATAGATGTGTTTGGAAGTCTAAATCAAACACGGTTTGTGCTAGCTCCTTGAAACTTGACAAAATAAAGTAGTTCTAAGTTCTGTCTTTGTGGTTTGTTTCCTCTTGAAATAGCCACAAGCAAAGACTGCGTAAAACACATTCATTGGAAAGGTGTTCCAAGCTTCTAAAATACTACTGGTTTTCTGAATACTCGGCAAATTTTTTTTCATCCGACCTTGATGATCTCTGTGGTAATGATCAGTTCACTAAGTCCACTTAGCTGCCCAATTTTCACTCTTCTAGGATGAAGCGTTCGTTACCAGTAACAGTTTGAATTTTTAGGTTTCACACTATTTCCTCCTATACAGATAGATGTGTTTTTTAAGTCTAAATCAAACACGGTTTGTGCTAGCTCCTTGAAACTTGACAAAATAAAATAGTTCTAAGTTCTGTCTTTGTGGTTTGTTTCCTCTTGAAATAGCCACAAGCAAAGACTGCGTAAAACACATTCATTGGAAAGGTGTTCCAAGCTTCCAAAATACTACTGGTTTTCTGAATACTCGGCAAATTTTTTTTCATCCGACCTTGATGATCTCTGTGGTAATGATCAGTTCACTAAGTCCACTTAGCTGCCCAATTTTCACTCTTCAAGGATGAAGCGTTCGTTACCAGTAACAGTTTGAAGTTTTAGGTTTCACTCTATTTCCTCCAATACAGATAGATGTGTTTTTTAAGTCTAAATCAAACACGGTTTGTGCTAGCTCCTTGAAACTGATCAGTTCACTAAGTCCACTTAGCTGCCCAATTTTCACTCTTCAAGGATGAAGCGTTCGTTACCAGTAACAGTTTGAATTTTTAGGTTTCACTCTATTTCCTCCTATACAGATAGATGTGTTTTTTAAGTCTAAATCAAACACGGTTTGTGCTAGCTCCTTGAAACTTGACAAAATAAAGTAGTTCTAAGTTCTGTCTTTGTGGTTTGTTTCCTCTTGAAATAGCCACAAGCAAAGACTGCGTAAAACACATTCATTGGAAAGGTGTGCCAAGCTTCCAAAAAACTACTGGTTTTCTGAATACTCGGCAAATTTTTTTTAATCCGACCTTGATGATCTCTGTGGTAATGATCACTTCACTAAGTCCACTTAGCTGCCCAATATTCACTCTTCTAGGATGAAGCGTTCGTTACCAGTAACAGTTTTCTGTTTTTAGGTTTCACTCTATTTCCTCCTATACAGATAGATGTTTTTTTTAATTCTAAATCAAACACGGTTTGTGCTAGCTCCTTGAAACGTGACAAAATAAAGTAGTTCTAAGTTCTGTGTTTGTGGTTTGTTTCCTCTTGAAATAGCCACAAGCAAAGACTGCGTAAAACACATTCATTGGAAAGGTGTTCCAAGCTTCCAAAATACTACTGGTTTTCTGAATACTCGGCAAATTTTTTTTCATCCGACCTTGATGATCTCTGTGGTAATGATCAGTTCACTAAGTCCACTTAGCTGCCCAATTTTCACTCTTCTAGGATGAAGCGTTTGTTACCAGTAACAGTTTGAATTTTTAGGTTTCACTCTATTTTCTCCTATACAGATAGATGTGTTTTTTAAGTCTAAATCAAACACGGTTTGTGCTAGTTTCTTGAAACTTGACAAAATAAAGTAGTTCTAAGTTCTGTCTTTGTGGTTTGTTTCCTCTTGAAATAGCCACAATCAAAGACTGCGTAAAACACCTTCATTGGAAAGGTGTGCCAAGCTTTCAAAAAACTACTGGTTTTCTGAATACTCGGCAAATTTTTTTTCATCCGACCTTGATGATCTCTGTGGTAATGATCAGTTCACTTAGTCCACTTAGCTGCCCAATATTCACTCTTCTAGGATGAAGCTTTCGTTACCAGTAACAGTTTGAGTTTTTAGGTTTCACTCTATTTCCTCCTATATAGATAGATGTGTTTGGAAGTCTATATCAAACACGGTTTGTGCAAGCTCCTTGAAACTTGACAAAATAAAGTAGTTCTAAGTTCTGTCTTTGTGGTTTGTTTCCTCTTGAAATAGGCACAAGCAAAGACTGCGTGAAACACATTCATTTGAAAGGTGTGCCAAGCTTCCAAAAACTACTGGTTTTCTGAATACTCGGCAAATTTTTTTTAATCTGACCTTGATGATCTCTGTGGTAATGATAACTTCACTAAGTCCACTTAGCTGCCCAATATTCACTCTTCTAGGATGAAGCGTTCGATACCAGTAACAGTTTGAGTTTTTAGGTTTCACTCTATTTCCTCCTATACAGATAGATGTGTTTTTTAAGTCTAAACCAAGCACGGTTTGTGCTAGCTCCTTGAAACTTGACAAAATAATTTAGTTCTTAGTTCTGTCTTTGTGTTTTGTTTCATCTTGAAATAGCCACAAGCAACGACTGCGTAAAACACATTCATTGGAAAGGTGTTCCAAGCTTCCAACATACTACTGGTTTTCTGAATACTCGGCATATTTTTTTTCATCCGACCTTGATGATCTCTGTGGTAATGATCAGTTCACTAAGTCCACTTAGCTGCCCAATTTTCACTCTTCTAGGATGAAGCGTTCGTTACCAGTAACAGTTTGAATTTTTAGGTTTCACTCTATTTCCTCCTATACAGATAGATGTGTTTTTTACGTCTAAATCAAACACGGTTTGTGTTAGCTCCTTGAAACTTGACAAAATAAAGTAGTTCTAAGTTCTGCCTTTGTGGTTTGTTTCCTCTTGAAATAGCCACAAGCAAAGACTGTGTAAAACACATTCATTGGAAAGGTGTTCCAAGCTTCCAAAAGACTACTGGTTTTCTGAATACTCGGCAAATTTTTTTTCATCTGACCTTGATGATCTCTGTGGTAATGATCAGTTCACTAAGTCCACTTAGCTGCCCAATATTCACTCTTCTATAATGAAGCTTTCGTTACCAGTAACAGTTTGAGTTTTTAGGTTTCACTCTATTTCCTCCTATACAGATAGATGTGTTTGGAAGTCTAAATCAAACACGGTTTGTGCTAGCTCCTTGAAACTTGACAAAATAAAGTAGTTCTAAGTTCTGTCTTTGTGGTTTGTTTCCTCTTGAAATAGCCACAAGCAAAGACTGCGTAAAACACATTCATTGGAAAGGTGTTCCAAGCTTCTAAAATACTACTGGTTTTCTGAATACTCGGCAAATTTTTTTTCATCCGACCTTGATGATCTCTGTGGTAATGATCAGTTCACTAAGTCCACTTAGCTGCCCAATTTTCACTCTTCTAGGATGAAGCGTTCGTTACCAGTAACAGTTTGAATTTTTAGGTTTCACTCTATTTCCTCCAATACAGATAGATGTGTTTTTTAAGTCTAAATCAAACACGGTTTGTGCTAGCTCCTTGAAACTGATCAGTTCACTAAGTCCACTTAGCTGCCCAATTTTCACTCTTCAAGGATGAAGCGTTCGTTACCAGTAACAGTTTGAATTTTTAGGTTTCACTCTATTTCCTCCTATACAGATAGATGTGTTTTTTAAGTCTAAATCAAACACGGTTTGTGCTAGCTCCTTGAAACTTGACAAAATAAAGTAGTTCTAAGTTCTGTCTTTGTGGTTTGTTTCCTCTTGAAATAGCCACAAGCAAAGACTGCGTAAAACACATTCATTGGAAAGGTGTGCCAAGCTTCCAAAAAACTACTGGTTTTCTGAATACTCGGCAAATTTTTTTTAATCCGACCTTGATGATCTCTGTGGTAATGATCACTTCACTAAGTCCACTTAGCTGCCCAATATTCACTCTTCTAGGATGAAGCGTTCGTTACCAGTAACAGTTTTCTGTTTTTAGGTTTCACTCTATTTCCTCCTATACAGATAGATGTTTTTTTTAATTCTAAATCAAACACGGTTTGTGCTAGCTCCTTGAAACGTGACAAAATAAAGTAGTTCTAAGTTCTGTGTTTGTGGTTTGTTTCCTCTTGAAATAGCCACAAGCAAAGACTGCGTAAAACACATTCATTGGAAAGGTGTTCCAAGCTTCCAAAATACTACTGGTTTTCTGAATACTCGGCAAATTTTTTTTCATCCGACCTTGATGATCTCTGTGGTAATGATCAGTTCACTAAGTCCACTTAGCTGCCCAATTTTCACTCTTCTAGGATGAAGCGTTTGTTACCAGTTACAGTTTGAATTTTTAGGATTCACTCTATTTTCTCCTATACAGATAGATGTGTTTTTTAAGTCTAAATCAAACACGGTTTGTGCTAGTTTCTTGAAACTTGACAAAATAAAGTAGTTCTAAGTTCTGTCTTTGTGGTTTGTTTCCTCTTGAAATAGCCACAATCAAAGACTGCGTAAAACACCTTCATTGGAAAGGTGTGCCAAGCTTTCAAAAAACTACTGGTTTTCTGAATACTCGGCAAATTTTTTTTCATCCGACCTTGATGATCTCTGTGGTAATGATCAGTTCACTTAGTCCACTTAGCTGCCCAATATTCACTCTTCTAGGATGAAGCTTTCGTTACCAGTAACAGTTTGAGTTTTTAGGTTTCACTCTATTTCCTCCTATATAGATAGATGTGTTTGGAAGTCTATATCAAACACGGTTTGTGCAAGCTCCTTGAAACTTGACAAAATAAAGTAGTTCTAAGTTCTGTCTTTGTGGTTTGTTTCCTCTTGAAATAGGCACAAGCAAAGACTGCGTGAAACACATTCATTTGAAAGGTGTGCCAAGCTTCCAAAAAACTACTGGTTTTCTGAATACTCGGCAAATTTTTTTTAATCCGACCTTGATGATCTCTGTGGTAATGATAACTTCACTAAGTCCACTTAGCTGCCCAATATTCACTCTTCTAGGATGAAGCGTTCGTTACCAGTAACAGTTTGAGTTTTTAGGTTTCACTCTATTTCCTCCTACAAAGATAGATGTGTTTTTTAAGTCTAAATCAAACACGGTTTGTGCTAGCTCCTTGAAACTTGACAAAATAATGTAGTTCTTAGTTCTGTCTTTGTGTTTTGTTTCCTCTTGAAATAGCTACAAGCAAAGACTGCGTAAAACACATTCATTGGAAAGGTGTTCCAAGCTTCCAACATACTACTGGTTTTCTGAATACTCGGCTAATTTTTTTTCATACGACCTTGATGATCTCTTTGGTAATGATCAGTTCACTAAGTCCACTTAGCTGCCCAATATTCACTCTTCTATAATCAAGCTTTCGTTACCAGTAACAGTTTGAGTTTTTAGGTTTCACTCTGTTTCCTCCTATATAGATAGATGTGTTTGGAAGTCTAAATCAAACACGGATTGTGCTAGCTCCTTGAAACTTGACAAAATAAAGTTGTTCTAAGTTCTGTCTTTGTGGTTTGTTTCCACTTGAAATAGCCACAAGCAAAGACTGCGTAAAACATATTCATTGGAAAGGTGTTCCAAGCTTCCAAAATACTACTGGTTTTCTGAATACTCGGTAAATTTTTTTTCATTTGACCTTGATGATCTCTGTGGTAATGATCAGTTCACTAAGTCCACTTAGCTGCCCAATTTTCACTCTTCTAGGATGAAGCGTTCGTTACCAGTAACAGTTTGAATTTTTAGGTTTCACTCTATTTCAGCCTATACAGATAGATGTGTTTTTTAAGTCTAAATCAAACACGGTTTGTGCTAGCTCCTTGAAACTTGACAAAATAAAGTAGTTCTAAGTTCTGTCTTTGTGGTTTGTTTCCTCTTGAAATACCACAAGCAAAGACTGCGTAAAACACATTCATTGGAAAGGTGTGCCAAGCTTCCAAAAAACTACTGGTTTTCTGAATACTCGGCAAATTTTTTTTCATCCGACCTTTTTGATCTCTGTGGTAATGATCACTTCACTACGTCCACTTAGCTGCCCAATATTCACTCTTCTAGGATGAAGCGTTCAACACCAGTAACAGTTTGAGTTTTTAGGTTTCACTCTATTTCCTCCTATATAGATAGATGTGTTTTTTAAGTCTAATTCAAACACGGTTTGTGCTAGCTCCTTGAAACTTGACAAAATAAAGTAGTTCTAAGTTCTGTCTTTGTGGTTTTTTTCCTCTTGAAATAGCCACAAGCAAAGACTGCATAAAACACATTCATTGGAAAGGTGTGCCAAGCTTCCAAAATACTACTGGATTTCTGAATACTCGGCAAATTTGTTTTCATCCGACCTTGATGATCTCTGTGGTAATGATCAGTTCACTAAGTCCACTTAGCTGCCCAATTTTCACTCTGCTAATATGAAGCGTTCGTTACCAGTAACAGTTTGAATTTTTAGGTTTCACTCTATTTCCTCCTATACAGATAGATGTGTTTTTTAAGTCTAAATCAAACACGGTTTGTGCTAGCTCCTTGAAACTTGACAAAATAAAATAGTTCTAAGTTCTCTTTGTGGTTTGTTGCCTCTTGAAATAGCCACAAGCAAAGACTGCGTAAAACACATTCATTGGAAAGGTGTTCCAAGCTTCCAAAATACTACTGGTTTTCTGAATACTCGGCAAATTTTTTTTCATCCGACCTTGATGATCTCTGTTGTAATGATCAGTTCACTAAGTCCACTTAGTTGCCCAATATTCACTCTTCTAGGATGAAGCGTTCGTTACCAGTAACAGTTTGAATTTTTAGGTTTCACTCTATTTCCTCCAATACAGATAGATGGGTTTTTTAAGTCTAAATCAAACACGGTTTGTGCTAGCTCCTTGAAACTGATCAGTTCACTAAGTCCACTTAGCTGCCAATTTTCACTCTTCTAGGATGAAGCGTTCGTTACCAGTAACAGTTTGAATTTTTAGGTTTCACTCTATTTTCTCCTTTACAGATAGATGTGTTTTTTAAGTCTAAATCAAACACGGTTTGTGCTAGTTCCTTGAAACTTGACAAAATAAAGTAGTTCTAAGTTCTGTCTTTGTGGTTTGTTTCCTCTTGAAATAGCCACAAGCAAAGACTGCGTAAAACACATTCATTGGAAAGGTGTGCCAAGCTTACAAAAAACTACTGGTTTTCTGAAAACTCGGCAAATTTTTTTTCATCCGACCTTGATGATCTCTGTGGTAATGATCACTTCACTAAGTCCACTTAGCTGCCCAATATTCACTCTTCTAGGATGAAGCGTTCGTTACCAGTAACAGTTTTCTGTTTTTAGGTTTCACTTTATTTCCTCCTATATAGATAGATGTGTTTTTTAAGTCTAAATCAAACACGGTTTGTGCTAGCTCCTTGAAACTTGACAAAATAAAGTAGTTCTAAGTTCTGTCTTTGTGGTTTGTTTCCTCTTGAAATAGCCACAAGTAAAGACTGTGTAAAACACATTCATTGGAAAGGTGTTCCAAGCTTCCAAAATACTACTGGTTTTCTGAATACTCGGCAAATTTTTTTTCATCCGACCTTGATGATCTCTGTGGTAATGATCAGTTCACTAAGTCCACTTAGCTGCCAAAATTTTCACTCTTCTAGGATGAAGCATTCGTTACCAGTAACAGTTTGAATTTTTAGGTTTCACTCTATTTCCTCCTATACAGATAGATGTGTTTTTTAAGTCTAAATCAAACACGGTTTGTGCTAGCTCCTTGAAACGTGACAAAATAAAGTAGTTCTAAGTTCTGTCTTTGTGGTTTGTTTCCTCTTGAAATAGCCACAAGCAAAGACTGCGTAAAACACATTCATTGGAAAGGTGTTCCAAGCTTCCAAAATACTACTGGTTTTCTGAATACTCGGCAAATTTTTTTTCATCCGACCTTGATGATCTCTGTGGTAATGATGAGTTCACTAAGTCCACTTAGCTGCCCAATTTTCACTCTTCTAGGATGAAGCGTTCTTTACCAGTAACAGTTTGAATTTTTAGGTTTCACTCTATTTTCTCCTATACAGATAGATGTGTTTTTTAAGTCTAAATCAAACACGGTTTGTGCTAGTTTCTTGAAACTTGACAAAATAAAGTAGTTCTAAGTTCTGTTTTGTGGTTTGTTTCCTCTTGAAATAGCCACAATCAAACTGCGTAAAACACCTTCATTGGAAAGGTGTGCCAAGCTTTCAAAAAACTACTGGTTTTCTGAATACTCGGCAAATTTTTTTTCATCCGACCTTGATGATCTCTGTGGTAATGATCAGTTCCCTTAGTCCACTTAGCTGCCCAATATTCACTCTTCTAGGATGAAGTTTTCGTTACCAGTAACAGTTTGAGTTTTTAGGTTTCACTCTATTTCCTCCTATATAGATAGATGTGTTTGGAAGTCTATATCAAACATGGTTTGTGCAAGCTCCTTGAAACTTGACAAAATAAAGTAGTTCTAAGTTCTGTCTTTGTGGTTTGTTTCCTCTTGAAATAGGCACAAGCAAAGACTGCGTGAAACACATTCATTGGAAAGGTGTGCCAAGCTTAAAAAAAACTACTGGTTTTCTGAATACTCGGCAAATTTTTTTTAATCCGACCTTGATGATCTCTGTGGTAATGATAACTTCACTAAGTCCACTTAGCTGCCCAATATTCACTCTTCTAGGATGATGCGTTCGTTACCAGTAACAGTTTGAGTTTTTAGGTTTCACTCTATTTCCTCCTACACAGATAGATGTGTTTTTTAAGTCTAAATCAAACACGGTTTGTGCTAGCTCCTTGAAACTTGACAAAATAATGTAGTTCTTAGTTCTGTCTTTGTGTTTTGTTTCCTCTTGAAATAGCCACAAGCAAAGACTGCGTAAAACACATTCATTGGAAAGGTGTTCCAAGCTTCCAACATACTACTGGTTTTCTGAATACTCGGCTAATTTTTTTTCATACGACCTTGATGATCTCTTTGGTAATGATCAGTTCACTAAGTCCACTTAGCTGCCCAATATTCACTCTTCTATAATCAAGCTTTCGTTACCAGTAACAGTTTGAGTTTTTAGGTTTCACTCTGTTTCCTCCTATATAGATAGATGTGTTTGGAAGTCTAAATCAAACACGGTTTGTGCTAGCTCCTTGAAACTTGACAAAATAAAGTTGTTCTAAGTTCTGTCTTTGTGGTTTGTTTCCACTTGAAATAGCCACAAGCAAAGACTGCGTAAAACATATTCATTGGAAAGGTGTTCCAAGCTTCCAAAATACTACTGGTTTTCTGAATACTCGGTAAATTTTTTTTCATTTGACCTTGATGATCTCTGTGGTAATGATCAGTTCACGAAGTCCACTTAGCTGCCCAATTTTCACTCTTCTAGCATGAAGCGTTCGTTACCAGTAACAGTTTGAATTTTTAGTTTTAACTCTATTTCCTCCTATACAGATAGATGTGTTTTTTAAGTCTAAATCAAACACGGTTTGTCCTAGCTCCTTGAAACTTGACAAAATAAATTAGTTCTAAGTTCTGTCTTTGTGGTTTGTTTCCTCTGGAAATAGCCACAAGCAAAGACTGCGTAAAACACATTCATTGGAAAGGTGTTCCAAGCTTCTAAAATACTACTGGTTTTATGAATACTCGGCAAATTTTTTTTCATCCGACCTTGATGATCTCTGTGGTAATGATCAGTTCACTAAGTCCACTTAGCTGCCCAATTTTCACTCTTCTAGGATGAAGCGTTCGTTACCAGTAACAGTTTGAATTTTTAGGTTTCACTCTATTTCAGCCTATACAGATAGATGTGTTTTTTAAGTCTAAATCAAACACGGTTTGTGCTAGCTCCTTGAAACTGATCAGTTCACTAAGTCCCTTAGCTGCCCAATTTTCACTCTTCTAGGATGAAGCGTTCGTTACCAGTAACAGTTTGAATTTTTAGGTTTCACTCTATTTCCTCCTATACAGATAGATGTGTTTTTTAAGTCTAAATCAAACACGGTTTGGGCTAGCTCCTTGAAACTTGACAAAATAAAGTAGTTCTAAGTTCTGTCTTTGTGGTTTGTTTCCTCTTGAAATACCACAAGCAAAGACTGTGTAAAACACATTCATTGGAAAGGTGTGCCAAGCTTCCAAAAAACTACTGGTTTTCTGAATACTCGGCAAATTTTTTTTCATCCGACCTTGTTGATCTCTGTGGTAATGATCACTTCACTACGTCCACTTAGCTGCCCAATATTCACTCTTCTAGGATGAAGCGTTCAACACCAGTAACAGTTTGAGTTTTTAGGTTTCACTCTATTTCCTCCTATACAGATAGATGTGTTTTTTATCTAAATCAAACACGGTTTGTGCTAGCTCCTTGAAACTTGAAAAAATAAAGTAGTTCTAAGTTCTGTCTTTGTGGTTTGTTTCCTCTTGAAACAGCCACAAGCAAAGACTGCTTAAAACACATTCATTGGAAAGGTGTTCCAAGCTTCCAAAATACTACTGGTTTTCTGAATACTCAGCAAATTTTTTTTCATCCGACCTTGATGATCTCTGTGGTAATGATCAGTTCAATAAGTCCACTTAGCTGCCCAATTTTCACTCTTCTAGGATGAAGCATTCGTTACCAGTAACAGTTTGAATTTTTAGGTTTCACTCTATTTCCTCCTATACAGATAGATGTGTTTTTTAAGTCTAAATCAAACACGGTTTGTGCTAGCTCCTTGAAACTTGAAAAATAAATTAGTTCTAAGTTCTGTCTTTGTGGTTTGTTTCCTCTTGAAATAGCCACAAGAAAAGACTGCGTAAAACACATTCATTGGAAAGGTGTTCCAAGCTTCTAATATACTACTGGTTTTCTGAATACTCGGCAAATTTTTTTTCATCCGACCTTGATGATCTCTGTGGTAATGATCAGTTCACTAAGTCCACTTAGCTGCCCAATTTTCACTCTTCTAGGATGAAGCGTTCGTTACCAGTAACAGTTTGAATTTTTAGGTTTCACTCTAATTCCTCCAATACAGATAGATGTGTTTTTTAAGTCTAAATCAAACACGGTTTGTGCTAGCTCCTTGAAACTGATCAGTTCACTAAGTCCACTTAGCTGCCCAATTTTCACTCTTCTAGGATGAAGCGTTCGTTACCAGTCACAGTTTGAATTTTTAGGTTTCACTCTATTTTCTCCTATACAGATAGATGTGTTTTTTAAGTCTAAATAAAACACGGTTTGTGCTAGTTCCTTGAAACTTGACAAAATAAAGTAGTTCTACGTTCTGTCTTTGTGGTTTGTTTCCTCTTGAAATAGCCACAAGCAAAGACTGCGTAAAACACCTTCATTGTAAAGGTGTGCTAAGCTTTAAAAAAACTACTGGTTTTCTGAATACTCGGCAAATTTTTTTTCATCAGACCTTGATGATCTCTGTGGTAATGATCAGTTCACTTAGTCCACTTAGCTGCCCAATATTCACTCTTCTAGGATGAAGCTTTCATTACCAGTAACAGTTTGAGTTTTTAGGTTTCACTCTATTTCCTCCTATATAGATAGATGTGTTTGGAAGTCTATATCAAACACGGTTTGTGCTAGCTCCTTGAAACTTGACAAAATAAAGTAGTTCTAAGTTCTGTCTTTGTGGTTTGTTTCCTCTTGAAATAGGCACAAGCAAAGTCTGTGTTAAACACATTCATTGGAAAGGTGTGCCAAGCTTCCAAAAAACTACTGCTTTTCTGAATACTCGGCAAATTTTTTTTAATCCGACCTTGTTGATCTCTGTGGTAATGATCACTTCACTAAGTCCACTTAGCTGCCCAATATTCACTCTTCTAGGATGAAGCGTTCGTTACCAGTAACAGTTTGAGTTTTTAGGTTTCACTCTATTTCCTCCTATACAGATAGATGTGTTTTTTAAGTCTAAATCAAACACGGTTTGTGCTAGCTCCTTGAAACTTGACAAAATAATGTAGTTCTTAGTTCTGTCTTTGTGGTTTGTTTCCTCTTGAAATAGCCACAAGCAAAGACTGCGTAAAACACATTCATTGGAAAGGTGTTCCAAGCTTCCAACATACTACAGGGTTTCTGAATACTCGGCAAATTTTTGTTCATCCGACCTTGATGATCTCTGTGGTAATGATCAGTTCACTAAGTCTACTTAGCTGCCCAATTTTCACTCTTCTAGGATGAAGCGTTCGTTACCAGTAACAGTTTGAATTTTTAGGTTTCACTCTATTTCAGCCTATACAGATAGATGTGTTTTTTAAGTCTAAATCAAACACGGTTTGTGCTAGCTCCTTGAAACTGATCAGTTCACTAAGTCCACTTAGCTGCCCAATTTTCACTCTTCTAGGATGAAGCGTTCGTTACCAGTAACAGTTTGAATTTTTAGGTTTCACTCTATTTCCTCCTATACAGATAGATGTGTTTTTTAAGTCTAAATCAAACACGGTTTGTGCTAGCTCCTTGAAACTTGACAAAATAAAGTAGTTCTAAGTTCTGTCTTTGTGGTTTGTTTCCTCTTGAAATACCACAAGCAAAGACTGCGTAAAACACATTCATTGGAAAGGTGTGCCAAGCTTCCAAAAAACTACTGGTTTTCTGAATACTCGGCAAATTTTTTTTCATCCGACCTTGTTGATCTCTGTGGTAATGATCACTTCACTACGTCCACTTAGCTGCCCAATATTCACTCTTCTAGGATGAAGCGTTCAACACCAGTAACAGTTTGAGTTTTTAGGTTTCACTCTATTTCCTCCTATATAGATAGATGTGTTTTTTAAGTCTAAATCAAACACGGTTTGTGCTAGCTCCTTGAAACTTGACAAAATAAAGTAGTTCTAAGTTCTGTCTTTGTGGTTTTTTTCCTCTTGAAATAGCCACAAGCAAAGACTGCATAAAACACATTCATTGGAAAGGTGTGCCAAGCTTCCAAAATACTACTGGATTTCTGAATACTCGGCAAATTTGTTTTCATCCGACCTTGATGATCTCTGTGGTAATGATCAGTTCACTAAGTCCACTTAGCTGCCCAATTTTCACTCTGCTAATATGAAGCGTTCGTTACCAGTAACAGTTTGAATTTTTAGGTTTCACTCTATTTCCTCCTATACAGATAGATGTGTTTTTTAAGTCTAAATCAAACACGGTTTGTGCTAGCTCCTTGAAACTTGACAAAATAAAATAGTTCTAAGTTCTCTTTGTGGTTTGTTGCCTCTTGAAATAGCCACAAGCAAAGACTGCGTAAAACACATTCATTGGAAAGGTGTTCCAAGCTTCCAAAATACTACTGGTTTTCTGAATACTCGGCAAATTTTTTTTCATCCGACCTTGATGATCTCTGTTGTAATGATCAGTTCACTAAGTCCACTTAGTTGCCCAATATTCACTCTTCTAGGATGAAGCGTTCGTTACCAGTAACAGTTTGAATTTTTAGGTTTCACTCTATTTCCTCCAATACAGATAGATGGGTTTTTTAAGTCTAAATCAAACACGGTTTGTGCTAGCTGCTTGAAACTGATCAGTTCACTAAGTCCACTTAGCTGCCAATTTTCACTCTTCTAGGATGAAGCGTTCGTTACCAGTAACAGTTTGAATTTTTAGGTTTCACTCTATTTTCTCCTTTACAGATAGATGTGTTTTTTAAGTCTAAATCAAACACGGTTTGTGCTAGTTCCTTGAAACTTGACAAAATAAAGTAGTTCTAAGTTCTGTCTTTGTGGTTTGTTTCCTCTTGAAATAGCCACAAGCAAAGACTGCGTAAAACACATTCATTGGAAAGGTGTGCCAAGCTTACAAAAAACTACTGGTTTTCTGAAAACTCGGCAAATTTTTTTTCATCCGACCTTGATGATCTCTGTGGTAATGATCAGTTCACTAAGTCCACTTAGCTGCCAAAATTTTCACTCTTCTAGGATGAAGCATTCGTTACCAGTAACAGCTTGAATTTTTAGGTTTCACTCTATTTCCTCCTATACAGATAGATGTTTTTTTTAATTCTAAATCAAACACGGTTTGTGCTAGCTCCTTGAAACGTGACAAAATAAAGTAGTTCTAAGTTCTGTCTTTGTGGTTTGTTTCCTCTTGAAATAGCCACAAGCAAAGACTGCGTAAAACACATTCATTGGAAAGGTGTTCCAAGCTTCCAAAATACTACTGGTTTTCTGAATACTCGGCAAATTTTTTTTCATCCGACCTTGATGATCTCTGTGGTAATGATGAGTTCACTAAGTCCACTTAGCTGCCCAATTTTCACTCTTCTAGGATGAAGCGTTCTTTACCAGTAACAGTTTGAATTTTTAGGTTTCACTCTATTTTCTCCTATACAGATAGATGTGTTTTTTAAGTCTAAATCAAACACGGTTTGTGCTAGTTTCTTGAAACTTGACAAAATAAAGTAGTTCTAAGTTCTGTCTTTGTGGTTTGTTTCCTCTTGAAATAGCCACAATCAAACTGCGTAAAACACCTTCATTGGAAAGGTGTGCCAAGCTTTCAAAAAACTACTGGTTTTCTGAATACTCGGCAAATTTTTTTTCATCCGACCTTGATGATCTCTGTGGTAATGATCAGTTCCCTTAGTCCACTTAGCTGCCCAATATTCACTCTTCTAGGATGAAGTTTTCGTTACCAGTAACAGTTTGAGTTTTTAGGTTTCACTCTATTTCCTCCTATATAGATAGATGTGTTTGGAAGTCTATATCAAACATGGTTTGTGCAAGCTCCTTGAAACTTGACAAAATAAAGTAGTTCTAAGTTCTGTCTTTGTGGTTTGTTTCCTCTTGAAATAGGCACAAGCAAAGACTGCGTGAAACACATTCATTGGAAAGGTGTGCCAAGCTTAAAAAAAACTACTGGTTTTCTGAATACTCGGCAAATTTTTTTTAATCCGACCTTGATGATCTCTGTGGTAATGATAACTTCACTAAGTCCACTTAGCTGCCCAATATTCACTCTTCTAGGATGAAGCGTTCGTTACCAGTAACAGTTTGAGTTTCTAGGTTTCACTCTATTTCCTCCTACACAGATAGATGTGTTTTTTAAGTCTAAATCAAACACGGTTTGTGCTAGCTCCTTGAAACTTGACAAAATAATGTAGTTCTTAGTTCTGTCTTTGTGTTTTGTTTCCTCTTGAAATAGCCACAAGCAAAGACTGCGTAAAACACATTCATTGGAAAGGTGTTCCAAGCTTCCAACATACTACTGGTTTTCTGAATACTCGGCTAATTTTTTTTCATACGACCTTGATGATCTCTTTGGTAATGATCAGTTCACTAAGTCCACTTAGCTGCCCAATATTCACTCTTCTATAATCAAGCTTTCGTTACCAGTAACAGTTTGAGTTTTTAGGTTTCACTCTGTTTCCTCCTATATAGATAGATGTGTTTGGAAGTCTAAATCAAACACGGTTTGTGCTAGCTCCTTGAAACTTGACAAAATAAAGTTGTTCTAAGTTCTGTCTTTGTGGTTTGTTTCCACTTGAAATAGCCACAAGCAAAGACTGCGTAAAACATATTCATTGGAAAGGTGTTCCAAGCTTCCAAAATACTACTGGTTTTCTGAATACTCGGTAAATTTTTTTTCATTTGACCTTGATGATCTCTGTGGTAATGATCAGTTCACTAAGTCCACTTAGCTGCCCAATTTTCACTCTTCTAGCATGAAGCGTTCGTTACCAGTAACAGTTTGAATTTTTAGTTTTAACTCTATTTCCTCCTATACAGATAGATGTGTTTTTTAAGTCTAAATCAAACACGGTTTGTCCTAGCTCCTTGAAACTTGACAAAATAAATTAGTTCTAAGTTCTGTCTTTGTGGTTTGTTTCCTCTTGAAATAGCCACAAGCAAAGACTGCGTAAAACACATTCATTGGAAAGGTGTTCCAAGCTTCTAAAATACTACTGGTTTTATGAATACTCGGCAAATTTTTTTTCATCCGACCTTGATGATCTCTGTGGTAATGATCAGTTCACTAAGTCCACTTAGCTGCCCAATTTTCACTCTTCTAGGATGAAGCGTTCGTTACCAGTAACAGTTTGAATTTTTAGGTTTCACTCTATTTCAGCCTATACAGATAGATGTGTTTTTTAAGTCTAAATCAAACACGGTTTGTGCTAGCTCCTTGAAACTGATCAGTTCACTAAGTCCACTTAGCTGCCCAATTTTCACTCTTCTAGGATGAAGCGTTCGTTACCAGTAACAGTTTGAATTTTTAGGTTTCACTCTATTTCCTCCTATACAGATAGATGTGTTTTTTAAGTCTAAATCAAACACGGTTTGTGCTAGCTCCTTGAAACTTGACAAAATAAAGTAGTTCTAAGTTCTGTCTTTGTGGTTTGTTTCCTCTTGAAATACCACAAGCAAAGACTGTGTAAAACACATTCATTGGAAAGGTGTGCCAAGCTTCCAAAAAACTACTGGTTTTCTGAATACTCGGCAAATTTTTTTTCATCCGACCTTGTTGATCTCTGTGGTAATGATCACTTCACTACGTCCACTTAGCTGCCCAATATTCACTCTTCTAGGATGAAGCGTTCAACACCAGTAACAGTTTGAGTTTTTAGGTTTCACTCTATTTCCTCCTATATAGATAGATGTGTTTTTTAAGTCTAAATCAAACACGGTTTGTGCTAGCTCCTTGAAACTTGACAAAATAAAGTAGTTCTAAGTTCTGTCTTTGTGGTTTTTTTCCTCTTGAAATAGCCACAAGCAAAGACTGCGTAAAACACCTTCATTGGAAAGGTGTTCCAAGCTTCCAACATACTACTGGTTTTCTGAATACTCGGCAAATTTTTTTTCATCCGACCTTGATGATCTCTGTGGTAATGATCAGTTCACTAAGTCCACTTAGCTGCCCAATATTCACTCTTCTAGGATGAAGCGTTCGTTACCAGTAACAGTTTTCTGTTTTTAGGTTTCACTTTATTTCCTCCTATATAGATAGATGAGTTTTTTAAGTCTAAATCAAACACGGTTTGTGCTAGCTCCTTGAAACTTGACAAAATAAAGTAGTTCTAAGTTCTGTCTTTGTGGTTTGTTTCCTCTTGAAATAGCCACAAGTAAAGACTGCGTAAAACACATTCATTGGAAAGGTGTTCCAAGCTTCCAAAATACTACTGGTTTTCTGAATACTCGGCAAATTTTTTTTCATCCGACCTTGATGATCTCTGTGGTAATGATCAGTTCACTAAGTCCACTTAGCTGCCAAAATTTTCACTCTTCTAGGATGAAGCATTCGTTACCAGTAACAGTTTGAATTTTTAGGTTTCACTCTATTTCCTCCTATACAGATAGATGTGTTTTTTAAGTCTAAATCAAACACGGTTTGTGCTAGCTCCTTGAAACGTGACAAAATAAAGTAGTTCTAAGTTCTGTCTTTGTGGTTTGTTTCCTCTTGAAATAGCCACAAGCAAAGACTGCGTAAAACACATTCATTGGAAAGGTGTTCCAAGCTTCCAAAATACTACTGGTTTTCTGAATACTCGGCAAATTTTTTTTCATCCGACCTTGATGATCTCTGTGGTAATGATGAGTTCACTAAGTCCACTTAGCTGCCCAATTTTCACTCTTCTAGGATGAAGCGTTCTTTACCAGTAACAGTTTGAATTTTTAGGTTTCACTCTATTTTCTCCTATACAGATAGATGTGTTTTTTAAGTCTAAATCAAACACGGTTTGTGCTAGTTTCTTGAAACTTGACAAAATAAAGTAGTTCTAAGTTCTGTCTTTGTGGTTTGTTTCCTCTTGAAATAGCCACAATCAAAGACTGCGTAAAACACCTTCATTGGAAAGGTGTGCCAAGCTTTCAAAAAACTACTGGTTTTCTGAATACTCGGCAAAATTTTTTTCATCCGACCTTGATGATCTCTGTGGTAATGATCAGTTCCCTTAGTCCACTTAGCTGCCCAATATTCACTCTTCTAGGATGAAGTTTTCGTTACCAGTAACAGTTTGAGTTTTTAGGTTTCACTCTATTTCCTCCTATATAGATAGATGTGTTTGGAAGTCTATATCAAACATGGTTTGTGCAAGCTCCTTGAAACTTGACAAAATAATGTAGTTCTTAGTTCTGTCTTTGTGTTTTCTTTCCTCTTGAAATAGCCACAAGCAAAGACTGCGTAAAACACATTCATTGGAAAGGTGTTCCAAGCTTCCAACATACTACTGGTTTTCTGAATACTCGGCTAATTTTTTTTCATACGACCTTGATGATCTCTTTGGTAATGATCAGTTCACTAAGTCCACTTAGCTGCCCAATATTCACTCTTCTATAATCAAGCTTTCGTTACCAGTAACAGTTTGAGTTTTTAGGTTTCACTCTGTTTCCTCCTATATAGATAGATGTGTTTGGAAGTCTAAATCAAACACGGTTTGTGCTAGCTCCTTGAAACTTGACAAAATAAAGTTGTTCTAAGTTCTGTCTTTGTGGTTTGTTTCCACTTGAAATAGCCACAAGCAAAGACTGCGTAAAACATATTCATTGGAAAGGTGTTCCAAGCTTCCAAAATACTACTGGTTTTCTGAATACTCGGTAAATTTTTTTTCATTTGACCTTGATGATCTCTGTGGTAATGATCAGTTCACTAAGTCCACTTAGCTGCCCAATTTTCACTCTTCTAGGATGAAGCGTTCGTTACCAGTAACAGTTTGAATTTTTAGTTTTAACTCTATTTCCTCCTATACAGAAAGATGTGTTTTTTAAGTCTAAATCAAACACGGTTTGTCCTAGCTCCTTGAAACTTGACAAAATAAATTAGTTCTAAGTTCTGTCTTTGTGGTTTGTTTCCTCTTGAAATAGCCACAAGCAAAGACTGCGTAAAACACATTCATTGGAAAGGTGTTCCAAGCTTCTAAAATACTACTGGTTTTATGAATACTCGGCAAATTTTTTTTCATCCGACCTTGATGATCTCTGTGGTAATGATCAGTTCACTAAGTCCACTTAGCTGCCCAATTTTCACTCTTCTAGGATGAAGCGTTCGTTACCAGTAACAGTTTGAATTTTTAGGTTTCACTCTATTTCAGCCTATACAGATAGATGTGTTTTTTAAGTCTAAATCAAACACGGTTTGTGCTAGCTCCTTGAAACTGATCAGTTCACTAAGTCCACTTAGCTGCCCAATTTTCACTCTTCTAGGATGAAGCGTTCGTTACCAGTAACAGTTTGAATTTTTAGGTTTCACTCTATTTCCTCCTATACAGATAGATGTGTTTTTTAAGTCTAAATCAAACACGGTTTGTGCTAGCTCCTTGAAACTTGACAAAATAAAGTAGTTCTAAGTTCTGTCTTTGTGGTTTGTTTCCTCTTGAAATACCACAAGCAAAGACTGTGTAAAACACATTCATTGGAAAGGTGTGCCAAGCTTCCAAAAAACTACTGGTTTTCTGAATACTCGGCAAATTTTTTTTCATCCGACCTTGTTGATCTCTGTGGTAATGATCACTTCACTACGTCCACTTAGCTGCCCAATATTCACTCTTCTAGGATGAAGCGTTCAACACCAGTAACAGTTTGAGTTTTTAGGTTTCACTCTATTTCCTCCTATATAGATAGATGTGTTTTTTAAGTCTAAATCAAACACGGTTTGTGCTAGCTCCTTGAAACTTGACAAAATAAAGTAGTTCTAAGTTCTGTCTTTGTGGTTTTTTTCCTCTTGAAATAGCCACAAGCAAAGACTGCGTAAAACACATTCATTGGAAAGGTGTGCCAAGCTTCCAAAATACTACTGGTTTTCTGAATACTCGGCAAATTTGTTTTCATCCGACCTTGATGATCTCTGTGGTAATGATCAGTTCACTAAGTCCACTTAGCTTCCCAATATTCACTCTTCCAGGATGAAGCTTTCGTTACCAGTAACAATTTGAGTTTTTAGGTTTCACTCTATTTCCTCCTATATAGATAGATGTGTTTGGAAGTCTATATCAAACACGGTTTGTGCTAGCTCCTTGAAACTTGAAAAAATAAAGTAGTTCTAAGTTCTGTATTTGTGGTTTGTTTCCTCTTGAAATAGGCACAAGCAAAGACTGCGTAAAACACATTCATTGGAAAGGTGTGCCAAGCTTCCAAAAAACTACTGGTTTTCTGAATACGCGGCAAATTTTTTTTAATCCAACCTTGATGATCTCTGTGGTAATGATCACTACACTAAGTCCACTTAGCTGCCCAATATTCACTCTTCTAGGATGAAGCGTTCGTTACCAGTAACAGTTTGAGTTTTTAGGTTTCACTCTATTTCCTCCTATACAGATAGATGTGTTTTTTAAGTCTAAATCTAACACGGTTTGTGCTAGCTCCTTGAAACTTGACAAAATAAAGTAGTTCTTAGTTCTGTCTTTGTGGTTTGTTTCCTCTTGAAATAGCCACAAGCAAAGACTGCGTAAAACACATTCATTGGAAAGGTGTTCCAAGCTTCCAACATACTACTGGTTTTCTGAATACTCGGCAAATTTTTTTTCATCCGACCTTGATGATCTCTGTGGTAATGATCAGTTCACTAAGTCCACTTAGCTGCCCAATTTTCACTCTTCTAGGATGAAGCGTTCATTACCAGTAACAGTTTCAATTTTTAGGTTTCACTCTATTTCCTCATATACAGATAGATGTGTTTTTTAAGTCTAAATCAAACACGGTATGTGCTAGCTCTTTGAAACTGATCAGTTCACTAAGTCCACTTAGCTGCCCAATTTTCACTCTTCTAGGATGAAGCGTTCGTTACCAGTAACAGTATGAATTTTTAGGTTTCACTCTATTTCCTCCTATACAGATAGATGTGTTTTTTAAGTCTAAATCAAACACGGTTTGTGCTAGCTCCTTGAAACTTGACAAAATAAAGTAGTTGTAAGTTCTGTCTTTGTGGTTTGTTTCCTCTTGAAATAGCCACAAGCAAAGACTGCGTAAAACAACTTCATTTGAAAGGTGTGCCAAGCTTCCAAAAAACTACTGGTTTTCTGAATACTCCGCAAATTTTTTTTCATCCGACCTTGATGATCTCTGTGGTAATGATCACTTCACTAAGTCCACTTAGCTGCCCAATATTCACTCTTCTAGGATGAAGCGTTCGTTACCAGTAACAGTTTGAGTTTTTAGGTTTCACTCTATTTCCTCCTATACAGATAGATGTGTTTTTTAAGTCTAAATCAAACACGGTTTGTGCTAGCTCCTTGAAACTTGACAAAATAAAGTAGTTCTTAGTTCTGTCTTTGTGGTTTGTTTCCTCTTGAAATAGCCACAAGCAAAGACTGCGTAAAACACATTCATTGGAAAGGTGTTCCACGCTTCCAACATACTACTGGTTTTCTGAATACTCGGCAAATTTTTTTTCATCCGACCTTGATGATCTCTGTGGTAATGATCAGTTCACTAAGTCCACTTAGCTGCCCAATTTTCACTCTTCTAGGATGAAGCGTTCGTTAACAGTAACAGTTTGAGTTTTTAGGTTTCACTCTATTTTCTACTATACAGATAGATGTGTTTTTTAAGTCTAAATCAAACACGGTTTGTGCTAGCTCCATGAAACTTGACAAAATAAAGTAGTTCTAAGTTCTGTCTTTGTGGTTTGTTTCCTCTTGAAATAGCCACAAGCAAAGACTGCGTAAAACACATTCATTGGAAAGGTGTTCCAAGCTTCCAAAATACTACTGGTTTTTTGAATACTCGGCAAATTTTTTTTCATCCGACCTTGATGATCTCTGTGGTAATGATCAGTTCACTAAGTCCACTTAGCTGCCCAATATTCACTCTTCTAGGATGAAGCTTTCATTACCAGTAAGAGTTTGAGTTTTTAGGTTTCACTCTATTTCCTCCTATATAGATAGATGTGTTTGGAAGTCTATATCAAACACGGTTTGTGCTAGCTGCTTGAAACTTGATAAAATAAAGTGGTTCTAAGTTCTGTCTTTGTGGTTTGTTTCCTCTTGAAATAGGCACAAGCAAAGTCTGTGTTAAACACATTCATTGGAAAGGTGTGCCAAGCTTCCAAAAAACTACTGCTTTCCTGAATACTCGGCAAATTTTTTTTAATCCGACCTTGTTGATCTCTGTGGTAATGATCACTTCACTAAGTCCACTTAGCTGCCCAATATTCACTCTTCTAGGATGAAGCGTTCGTTACCATAACAGTTTGAGTTTTTAGGTTTCACTCTATTTCCTCCTATACAGATAGATGTGTTTTTTAAGTCTAAATCAAACACGGTTTGTGCTAGCTCCTTGAAACTTGACAAAATAATGTAGTTCTTAGTTCTGTCTTTGTGGTTTGTTTCCTCTTGAAATAGCCACAAGCAAAGACTGCGTAAAACACATTCATTGGAAAGGTGTTCCAAGCTTCCAACATACTACTGGGTTTCTGAATACTCGGCAAATTTTTTTTCATCCGACCTTGATGATCTCTGTGGTAATGATCAGTTCACTAAGTCTACTTAGCTGCCCAATTTTCACTCTTCTAGGATGAAGCGTTCGTTACCAGTAACAGTTTGAATTTTTAGGTTTCACTCTATTTCCTCCTATACAGATAGATGTGTTTTTTATCTAAATCAAACACGGTTTGTGCTAGCTCCTTGAAACTTGACAAAATAAAGTAGTTCTAAGTACTGCCTTTGTGGTTTGTTTCCTCTTGAAATAGCCACAAGCAAAGACTGCGTAAAACACATTCATTGGAAAGGTGTTCCAAGCTTCTAATATACTACTGGTTGTCTGAATACTCGGCAAATTTTTTTTCATCCGACCTTGATGATCTCTGTGGTAATGATCAGTTCACTAAGTCCACTTAGCTGCCCAATTTTCACTCTTCTAGGATGAAGCGTTCGTTACCAGTAACAGTTTGAAATTTAGGTTTCACTCTATTTCCTCCTATACAGATAGATGTGTTTTTTAATTCTAAATCAAACACGGTTTGTGGTAGCTCTTTGAAACATGACAAAAAAAAGTAGTTCTAAGTTCTGTCTTTGTGGTTTGTTTCCTCTTGAAATAGCCACAAGCAAAGACTGCGTAAAACACATTCATTGGAAAGGTGTTCCAAGCTTCCAAAAACCTACTGTTTTTCTGAATACTCGGCAAATTTTTTTTCATCCGACCTTGATGATCTCTGTGGTAATGATCAGTTCACTTAGTCCACTTAGCTGCCCAATATTCACTCTTCTAGGATGAAGCTTTCGTTACCAGTAACAGTTTGAGTTTTTAGGTTTCACTCTATTTCCTCCTATATAGATAGATGTGTTTGGAAGTCTAAATCAAACACGGTTTGTGCTAGCTCCTTGAAACTTGACAAAATAAAGTAGTTCTAAGTTCTGTCTTTGTGGTTTGATTCCTCTTGAAATAGGCACAAGAAAAGACTGCGTAAAACACATTCATTGGAAAGGTGTGCCAAGCTTCCAAAAAACTACTGGTTTTCTGAATACTCGGCAAATTTTTTTTCATCCGACCTTGATGATCTCTGTGGTAATGATCAGTTCACTTAGTCCACTTAGCTGCCCAATATTCACTCTTCTAGGATGAAGCGTTCGTTACCAGTAACAGTTTGAGTTTTTAGGTTTCACTCTATTTCCTCCTATATAGATAGATGTGTTTTTTAAGTCTAAATCAAACACGGTTTGTGCTAGCTCCTTGAAACTTCACAAAATAAAGTAGTTCTTAGTTCTCTCTTTGTGGTTTGTTTCCTCTTGAAATAGCCACAAGCAAAGACTGCGTAAAACACATTCATTGGAAAGGTGTTCCAAGCTTCCAACATACTACTGGTTTTCTGAATACTCGGCAAATTTTTTTGCATCCGACCTTGATGATCTCTGTGGTAATGATCAGTTCACTAAGTCCACTTAGCTGCCCAATTTTCACTCTTCTAAGATGAAGCGTTCGTTACCAGTAACAGTTTGAATTTTTAGGTTTCACTCTATTTCCTCATATACAGATAGATGTGTTTTTTAAGTCTAAATCAAACACGGTTTGTGCTAGCAATTGAAACTGATCAGTTCACTAAGTCCACATAGCTGCCCAATTTTCACTCTTCTAGGATGAATCGTTCGTTACCAGTAACAGTATGAATTTTTAGGTTTCACTCTATTTCCTCCAATACAGATAGATGTGTTTTTTAAGTCTAAATCAAACACGGTTTGTGCTAGCTCCTTGAAACTGATCAGTTCACTAAGTCCACTTAGCTGCCCAATATTCACTCTTCTAGGATGAAGCGTTCTTTACCAGTAACAGTTTGAATTTTTAGGTTTCACTCTATTTCCTCCTATACAGATAGATGTGTTTTTTATCTAAATCAAACACGGTTTGTGCTAGCTCCTTGAAACTTGAAAAAATAAAGTAGTTCTAAGTTCTGTCTTTGTGGTTTGTTTCCTCTTGAAACAGCCACAAGCAAAGACTGTGTAAAACACATTCATTGGAAAGGTGTTCCAAGCTTCCAAAATACTACTGGTTTTCTGAATACTCAGCAAATTTTTTTTCATCCGACCTTGATGATCTCTGTGGTAATGATCAGTTCACTAAGTCCACTTAGCTGCCCAATTTTCACTCTTCTAGGATGAAGCATTCGTTACCAGTAACAGTTTGAATTTTTAGGTTTCACTCTATTTCCTCCTATACAGATAGATGTGTTTTTTAAGTCTAAATCAAACATGGTTTGTGCTAGCTCCTTGAAACTTGAAAAATAAATTAGTTCTAAGTTCTGTCTTTGTGGTTTGTTTCCTCTTGAAATAGCCACAAGAAAAGACTGCGTAAAACACATTCATTGGAAAGGTGTTCCAAGCTTCTAATATACTACTGGTTTTCTGAATACTCGGCAAATTTTTTTTCATCCGACCTTGATGATCTCTGTGGTAATGATCAGTTCACTAAGTCCACTTAGCTGCCCAATTTTCACTCTTCTAGGATGAAGCGTTCGTTACCAGTAACAGTTTGAATTTTTAGGTTTCACTCTATTTCCTCCAATACAGATAGATGTGTTTTTTAAGTCTAAATCAAACACGGTTTGTGCTAGCTCCTTGAAACTGATCAGTTCACTAAGTCCACTTAGCTGCCCAATTTTCACTCTTCTAGGATGAAGCGTTCGTTACCAGTCACAGTTTGAATTTTTAGGTTTCACTCTATTTTCTCCTATACAGATAGATGTGTTATTAAGTCTAAATAAAACACGGTTTGTGCTAGTTCCTTGAAACTTGACAAAATAAAGTAGTTCTACGTTCTGTCTTTGTGGTTTGTTTCCTCTTGAAATAGCCACAAGCAAAGACTGCGTAAAACACCTTCATTGTAAAGGTGTGCTAAGCTTTAAAAAAACTACTGGTTTTCTGAATACTCGGCAAATTTTTTTTCATCAGACCTTGATGATCTCTGTGGTAATGATCAGTTCACTTAGTCCACTTAGCTGCCCAATATTCACTCTTCTAGGATGAAGCTTTCATTACCAGTAACAGTTTGAGTTTTTAGGTTTCACTCTATTTCCTCCTATATAGATAGATGTGTTTGGAAGTCTATATCAAACACGGTTTGTGCTAGCTCCTTGAAACTTGACAAAATAAAGTAGTTCTAAGTTCTGTCTTTGTGGTTTGTTTCCTCTTGAAATAGGCACAAGCAAAGTCTGTGTTAAACACATTCATTGGAAAGGTGTGCCAAGCTTCCAAAAAACTACTGCTTTTCTGAATACTCGGCAAATTTTTTTTAATCCGACCTTGTTGATCTCTGTGTTAATGATCACTTCACTAAGTCCACTTAGCTGCCCAATATTCACTCTTCTAGGATGAAGCGTTTGTTACCAGTAACAGTTTGAGTTTTTAGGTTTCACTCTATTTCCTCCTATACAGATAGATGTGTTTTTTAAGTCTAAATCAAACACGGTTTGTGCTAGCTCCTTGAAACTTGACAAAATAATGTAGTTCTTAGTTCTGTCTTTGTGGTTTGTTTCCTCTTGAAATAGCCACAAGCAAAGACTGCGTAAAACACATTCATTGGAAAGGTGTTCCAAGCTTCCAACATACTACTGGGTTTCTGAATACTCGGCAAATTTTTTTTCATCCGAGCTTGATGATCTCTGTGGTAATGATCAGTTCACTAAGTCTACTTAGCTGCCCAATTTTCACTCTTCTAGGATGAAGCGTTCGTTACCAGTAACAGTTTGAATTTTTAGGTTTCACTCTATTTCCTCCTATACAGATAGATGTGTTTTTTATCTAAATCAAACACGGTTTGTGCTAGCTCCTTGAAACTTGACAAAATAAAGTTGTTCTAAGTTCTGTCTTTGTGGTTTGTTTCCTCTTTAAATAGCCACAAGCAAAGACTGCGTAAAACACATTCATTGGAAAGGTGTTCCAAGCTTCCAAAATACTACTGGTTTTCTGAATACTCGGCAAATTTTTTTTCATCCGACCTTGATGATCTCTGTGGTAATGATCACTTCACTAAGTCCACTTAGCTGCCCAATTTTCACTCTTCTAGGATGAAGCATTCGTTACCAGTAACAGTTTGAATTTTTAGGTTACACTCTATTTCCTCCTATACAGATAGATGTGTTTTTTAAGTCTAAATCAAACACGGTTTGTGCTAGCAATTGAAACTGATCAGTTCACTAAGTCCACATAGCTGCCCAATTTTCACTCTTCTAGGATGAATCGTTCGTTACCAGTAACAGTATGAATTTTTAGGTTTCACTCTATTTCCTCCTATACAGATAGATGTGTTTTTTAAGTCTAAAACAAACACGGTTTGTGCTAGCTCCTTGAAACTTGACAAAATAAAGTAGTTCTAAGTTCTGTCTTTGTGGTTTGTTTCCTTTGAAATAGCCACAAGCAAAGACTGCGTAAAACACATTCACTGGAAAGGTGTTCCAAGCTTCCAAAATACTACTGGTTTTCTGAATACTCGGCAAATTTTTTTTCATCCGACCTTGATGATCACTGTGGTAATGATCAGTTCACTAAGTCCACTTAGCTGCCCAATTTTCACTCTTCTAGGATGAAGCGTTCGTTACCAGTAACAGTTTGAATTTTTAGGTTTCACTCTATTTCCTCCTATAAGATAGATGTGTTTTTTAAGTCTAAATCAAACACGGTTTGTGCTAGCTCCTTGAAACTTGACAAAATAAAGTAATTCTAAGTTCTACCTTTGTGGTTTGTTTCCTCTTGAAATAGCCACAAGCAAAGAGTGCGTAAAACACATTCATTGGAAAGGTGTTCCAAGCTTCCAAAAAACTACTGGTTTTCTGAATACTCGGCAAATTTTTTTTCATCCGACCTTCATGATCTCTGTGGTAATGATCAGTTCACTAAGTCCACTTAGCTGCCCAATATTCACTCTTCTATAATGAAGCTTTCGTTACCAGTAACAGTTTGAGTTTTTAGGTTTCACTCTATTTCCTCCTATATAGATAGATGTGTTTGGAAGTCTAAATCAAACACGGTTTGTGCTAGCTCCTTGAAACTTGACAAAATAAAGTTGTTCTAAGTTCTGTCTTTGTGGTTTGTTTCCTCTTGAAATAGCCACAAGCAAAGACTGCGTAAAACACATTCATTGGAAAGGTGTTCCAAGCTTCCAAAATACTACTGGTTTTCTGAATACTCGGCAATTTTTTTTTCATCCGACCTTGATGATCTCTGTGGTAATGATCAGTTCACTAAGTCCACTTAGCTGGCCAAATTTCACTCTTCTAGGATGAAGCGTTCGTTACCAGTAACAGTTTGAATTTTTAGGTTTCACTCTATTTCCTCCAATACAGATAGATGTGTTTTTTAAGTCTAAATCAAACACGGTGTGTGCTAGCTCCTTGAAACTGATCAGTTCACTAAGTCCACTTAGCTGCCCAATTTTCACTCTTCTAGGATGAAGCGTTCGTTACCAGTAACAGTTTGAATTTTTAGGTTTCACTCTATTTTCTCCTATTCAGATGGATGTGTTTTTTAAGTCTAAATCAAACACAGTTTGTGCTAGTTCCTTGAAACTTGACAAAATAAAGTAGTTCTAAGTTCTGTCTTTGTGGTTTGTTTCCTCTTGAAATAGCCACAAGCAAAGACTGCGTAAAACAACTTCATTTGAAAGGTGTGCCAAGCTTCCAAAAAACTACTGGTTTTCTGAATACTCGGCAAAATTTTTTTCATCCGACCTTGATGATCTCTGTGGTAATGATCACTTCACTAAGTCCACTTAGCTGCCCAATATTCACTCTTCTAGGATGAAGCGTTCGTTACCAGTAACAGTTTGAGATTTTAGGTTTCACTCTATTTCCTCCTATACAGATAGATGTGTTTTTTAAGTCTAAATCAAACACGGTTTGTGCTAGCTCCTTGAAACTTGACAAAATAAAGTAGTTCTTAGTTGTCTTTGTGGTTTGTTTCCTCTTGAAATAGCCAGAAGCAAAGACTGCGTAAAACACATTCATTGGAAAGGTGTTCCAAGCTTCCAACATACTACTGGTTTTCTGAATACTCGGCAAATTTTTTTTCATCCGACCTTGATGATCTCTGTGGTAATGATCAGTTCACTAAGTCCACTTAGCTGCCCAATTTTCACTCTTCTAGGATGAAGCGTTCATTAACAGTAACAGTTTGAGTTTTTAGGTTTCACTCTATTTTCTACTATACAGATAGATGTGTTTTTTAAGTCTAAATCAAACACGGTTTGTGCTAGCTCCATGAAACTTTTCAAAATAAAGTAGTTCTAAGTTCTGTCTTTGTGGTTTGTTTCCTCTTGAAATAGCCACAAGCAAAGACTGCGTAAAGCACATTCATTGGAAAGGTGTTCCAAGCTTCCAAAATACTACTGGTTTTTTGAATACTCGGCAAATTTTTTTTCATCCGACCTTGATGATCTCTGTGGTAATGATCAGTTCACTAAGTCCACTTAGCTGCCCAATATTCACTCTTCTAGGATGAAGCATTCATTACCAGTAACAGTTTGAATTTTTAGGTTTCACTCTATTTCCTCCTATACAGATAGATGTTTTTTTTAAGTCTAAATCAAACACGGTTTGTGCTAGCTCCTTGAAACTTGACAAAATAAAGTAGTTCTAAGTTCTGTCTTTGTGGTTTGTTTCCTCTTGAAACAGCCACAAGCAAAGACTGCGTAAAACACATTCATTGGAAAGGTGTTCCAAGCTTCCAAAATACTACTGGTTTTCTGAATACTCGGCAAATTTTTTTTCATCCGACCTTGATGATCTCTGTGGTAATGATGAGTTCACTAAGTACACTTAGCTGCCCAATTTTCACTCTTCTAGGATGAACCGTTCGTTACCAGTAACAGTTTGAATTTTTAGGTTTCACTCTATTTCCTCCTATACAGAGAGATGTGTTTTTTAAGTCTAAATCAAACACGGTTTGTGCTAGCTCCTTGAAACTTGACAAAATAAAGTAGTTCTAAGTTCTGTCTTTGTGGTTTGTTTCCTCTTGAAATAGCCACAAGCAAAGACTGCGTATAACACATTCATTGGAAAGGTGTTCCAAGCTTCCAAAATACTACCGGTTTTCTGAATACTCGGCAAATTTTTTTTTATCCGACCTTGATGATCTCTGTGGTAATGATCAGTTCACTAAGTCCACTTAGCTGCCCAATTTTCACTCTTCAAGGATGAAGCGTTCGTTACCAGTAACAGTTTGAATTTTTAGGTTTCACTCTATTTCCTCCAATACAGATAGATGGGTTTTTTAAGTCTAAATCAAACACGCTTTGTGCTAGCTCCTTGAAACTGATCAGTTCACTAAGTCCACTTAGCTGCCCAATTTTCACTCTTCTAGGATGAAGCGTTCGTTACCAGTCACAGTTTGAATTTTTAGGTTTCACTCTATTTTCTCCTATACAGATAGATGTGTTTGGAAGTCTATATAAACACGGTTTGTGCTAGCTCCTTGAAACTTGACAAAATAAAGTAGTTCTAAGTACTGTCTTTGTGGTTTGTTTCCTCTTGAAATAGCCACAAGCAAAGACTGTGTAAAACACATTCATTGGAAAGGTGTTCCAAGCTTCCAAAAAACTACTGGTTTTCTGAATACTCGGCAAATTTTTTTTCATCCGACCTTGATGATCTCTGTGGTAATGATCAGTTCACTAAGTCCACTTAGCTGCCCAATTTTCACTCTTCTAGGATGAAGCGTTCGTTACCAGTAACAGTTTGAGTTTTTAGGTTTCACTCTATTTCCTCCTATACAGATAGATGGGTTTTTTAAGTCTAAATCAAACACGGTTTGTGCTAGCTCCTTGAAACTGATCAGTTCACTAAGTCCACTTAGCTGCCCAATTTTCACTCTTCTCGGATGAAGCGTTCGTTACCAGTAACAGTTTGAATTTTTAGGTTTCACTCTATTTCCTCCTATACAGATAGATGTGTTTTTTAAGTCTAAATCAAACACGGTTTGTGCTAGCTCCTTGAAACTTGACAAAATAAAGTAGTTCTAAGTTCTGGCTTTGTGGTTTGTTTCCTCTTGAAATAGCCACAAGGAAAGACTGCGTAAAACACATTCACTGGAAAGGTGTTCCAAGCTTCCAAAATACTACTGGTTTTCTGAATACTCGGCAAATTTTTTTTCATCCGACCTTGATGATCTCTGTGGTAATGATCAGTTCACTAAGTCCACTTAGCTGCCCAATTTTCACTCTTCTAGGATGAAGCGTTCGTTACCAGTAACAGTTTGAATTTTTAGGTTTCACTCTATTTCCTCCAATACAGATAGATGTGTTTTTTAAGTCTAAATCAAACACGGTTTGTGGTAGCTCCTTGAAACTGATCAGTTCACTAAGTCCACTTAGCTGCCCAATTTTCACTCTTCTAGGATGAAGCGTTCGTTACCAGTAACAGTTTGAATTTTTAGGTTTCACTCTATTTTCTCCTATGCAGATAGATGTGTTTTTTAAGTCTAAATCAAACACAGTTTGTGCTAGTTCCTTGAAACTTGACAAAATAAAGTAGTTCTAAGTTCTGTCTTTGTGGTTTGTTTCCTCTTGAAATAGCCACTAGCAAAGACTGCGTAAAACAACTTCATTTGAAAGGTGTGCCAAGCTTCCAAAAAACTACTGGTTTTCTGAATACTCGGCAAATTTTTTTTCATCCGACCTTGATGATCTCTGTGGTAATGATCACTTCACTAAGTCCACTTAGCTGCCCAATATTCACTCTTCTAGGATGAAGCGTTCGTTACCAGTAACAGTTTGAGTTTTTAGGTTTCACTCTATTTCCTCCTATACGGATAGATGTGTTTTTTAAGTCTAAATCAAACACGGTTTGTGCTAGCTCCTTGAAACTTGACAAAATAAAGTAGTTCTGAGTTCTGTCTTTGTGGTTTGTTTCCTCTTGAAATAGCCACAAGCAAAGACTGCGTAAAACACATTCATTGGAAAGGTGTTCCAAGCTTCCAACATACTACTGGTTTTCTGAATACTCGGCAAATTTTTTTTCATCCGACCTTGATGATCTCTGTGGTAATGATCAGTTCACTAAGTCCACTTAGCTGCCCAACTTTCACTCTTCTAGGATGAAGCGTTCGTTAACAGTAACAGTTTGAGTTTTTAGGTTTCACTCTATTTTCTACTATACAGATAGATGTGTTTTTTAAGTCTAAATCAAACACGGTTTGTGCTAGCTCCATGAAACTTGACAAAATAAAGTAGTTCTAAGTTCTGTCTTTGTGGTTTGTTTCCTCTTGAAATAGCCACAAGCAAAGACTGCGTAAAACACATTCATTGGAAAGGTGTTCCAAGCTTCCAAAATACTACTGGTTTTTTGAATACTCGGCAAATTTTTTTTCATCCGACCTTGATGATCTCTGTGGTAATGATCAGTTCACTAAGTCCACTTAGCTGCCCAATATTCACTCTTCTAGGATGAAGCGTTCTTTACCAGTAACAGTTTGAATTTTTAGGTTTCACTCTATTTCCTCCTATACAGATAGATGTGTTTTTTAAGTCTAAATCAAACACGGTTTGTGCTAGCTCCTTGAAACTTGAAAAATAAATTAGTTCTAAGTTCTGTCTTTGTGGTTTGTTTCCTCTTGAAATAGCCACAAGCAAAGACTGCGTAAAACACATTCATTGGAAAGGTGTTCCAAGCTTCCAACATACTACTGGTTTTCTGAATACTCGTCAAATTTTTTTTCATCCGACCTTGATGATCTCTGTGGCAATGATCAGTTCACTAAGTCCACTTAGCTGCCCAATTTTCACTCTTCTAGGATGAAGCGTTCGTTACCAGTAACAGTTTGAATTTTTAGGTTTCACTCTATTTCCTCATATACAGATAGATGTGTTTTTTAAGTCTAAATCAAACACGGTTTGTGCAAGCTCCTTGAAACTGATCAGTTCACTAAGTCCACTTAGCTGCCCAATTTTCACTCTTCTAGGATGAAGCGTTCGTTACCAGTAACAGTACGAATTTTTAGGTTTCACTCTATTTCCTCCTATACAGATAGATGTGTTTTTTAAGTCTAAAACAAACACGGTTTGTGCTAGCTCCTTGAAACTTGACAAAATAAAGTAGTTCTAAGTTCTGTCTTTGTGGTTTGTTTCCTTTGAAATAGCCACAAGCAAAGACTGCGTAAAACACATTCACTGGAAAGGTGTTCCAAGCTTCCAAAATACTACTGGTTTTCTGAATACTCGGCAAATTTTTTTTCATCCGACCTTGATGATCACTGTGGTAATGATCAGTTCACTAAGTCCACTTAGCTGCCCAATTTTCACTCTTCTAGGATGAAGCGTTCGTTACCAGTAACAGTTTGAATTTTTAGGTTTCACTCTATTTCCTCCTATAAGATAGATGTGTTTTTTAAGTCTAAATCAAACACGGTTTGTGCTAGCTCCTTGAAACTTGACAAAATAAAGTAGTTCTAAGTTCTGGCTTTGTGGTTTGTTTCCTCTTGAAATAGCCACAAGGAAAGACTGCGTAAAACACATTCACTGGAAAGGTGTTCCAAGCTTCCAAAATACTACTGGTTTTCTGAATACTCGGCAAATTTTTTTTCATCCGACCTTGATGATCTCTGTGGTAATGATCAGTTCACTAAGTCCACTTAGCTGCCCAATTTTCACTCTTCTAGGATGAAGCGTTCGTTACCAGTAACAGTTTGAAATTTTAGGTTTCACTCTATTTCCTCCTATACAGATAGATGTGTTTTTTAAGTCTAAATCAAACACGGTTTGTGCTAGCTCCTTGAAACTTGACAAAATAAAGTAGTTCTAAGTTCTGCCTTTGTGGTTTGTTTCCTCTTGAAATAGCCACAAGCAAAGACTGTGTAAAACACATTCATTGGAAAGGTGTTCCAAGCTTCCAAAAAACTACTGGTTTTCTGAATACTCGGCAAATTTTTTTTCATCCGACCTTCATGATCTCTGTGGTAATGATCAGTTCACTAAGTCCACTTAGCTGCCCAATATTCACTCTTCTATAATGAAGCTTTCGTTACCAGTAACAGTTTGAGTTTTTAGGTTTCACTCTATTTCCTCCTATATAGATAGATGTGTTTGGAAGTCTAAATCAAACACGGTTTGTGCTAGCTCCTTGAAACTTGACACAATAAAGTTGTTCTAAGTTCTGTCTTTGTGGTTTGTTTCCTCTTGAAATAGCCACAAGCAAAGACTGCGTAAAACACATTCATTGGAAAGGTGTTCCAAGCTTCAAAAATACTACTGGTTTTCTGAGTACTCGGCATTTTTTTTTTCATCTGACCTTGATGATCTCTGTGGTAATGATCAGTTCACTAAGTCCACTTAGCTGGCCAATTTTCACTCTTCTAGGATGAAGCGTTCGTTACCAGTAACAGTTTGAATTTTTAGGTTTCACTCTATTTCCTCCAATACAGATAGATGTGTTTTTTAAGTCTAAATCAAACACGGTTTGTGGTAGCTCCTTGAATCTGATCAGTTCACTAAGTCCACTTAGCTGCCCAATTTTCACTCTTCTAGGATGAAGCGTTCGTTACCAGTAACAGTTTGAATTTTTAGGTTTCACTCTATTTTCTCCTATGCAGATAGATGTGTTTTTTAAGTCTAAATCAAACACAGTTTGTGCTAGTTCCTTGAAACTTGACAAAATAAAGTAGTTCTAAGTTCTGTCTTTGTGGTTTGTTTCCTCTTGAAATAGCCACAAGCAAAGACTGCGTAAAACAACTTCATTTGAAAGGTGTGCCAAGCTTCCAAAAAACTACTGGTTTTCTGAATACTCGGCAAATTTTTTTTCATCCGACCTTGATGATCTCTGTGGTAATGATCACTTCACTAAGTCCACTTAGCTGCCCAATATTCACTCTTCTAGGATGAAGCGTTCGTTACCAGTAACAGTTTGAGTTTTTAGGTTTCACTCTATTTCCTCCTATACAGATAGATGTGTTTTTTAAGTCTAAATCAAACACGGTTTGTGCTAGCTCCTTGAAACTTGACAAAATAAAGTAGTTCTGAGTTCTGTCTTTGTGGTTTGTTTCCTCTTGAAATAGCCACAAGCAAAGACTGCGTAAAACACATTCATTGGAAAGGTGTTCCAAGCTTCCAACATACTACTGGTTTTCTGAATACTCGGCAAATTTTTTTTCATCCGACCTTGATGATCTCTGTGGTAATGATCAGTTCACTAAGTCCACTTAGCTGCCCAACTTTCACTCTTCTAGGATGAAGCGTTCGTTAACAGTAACAGTTTGAGTTTTTAGGTTTCACTCTATTTTCTACTATACAGATAGATGTGTTTTTTAAGTCTAAATCAAACACGGTTTGTGCTAGCTCCATGAAACTTGACAAAATAAAGTAGTTCTAAGTTCTGTCTTTGTGGTTTGTTTCCTCTTGAAATAGCCACAAGCAAAGACTGCGTAAAACACATTCATTGGAAAGGTGTTCCAAGCTTCCAAAATACTACTGGTTTTTTGAATACTCGGCAAATTTTTTTTCATCCGACCTTGATGATCTCTGTGGTAATGATCAGTTCACTAAGTCCACTTAGCTGCCCAATATTCACTCTTCTAGGATGAAGCGTTCTTTACCAGTAACAGTTTGAATTTTTAGGTTTCACTCTATTTCCTTCTATACAGATAGATGTGTTTTTTATCTAAATCAAACACGGTTTGTGCTAGCTCCTTGAAACTTGAAAAAATAAAGTAGTTCTAAGTTCTGTCTTTGTGGTTTGTTTCCTCTTGAAACAGCCACAAGCAAAGACTGCGTAAAACACATTCATTGGAAAGGTGTTCCAAGCTTCCAAAATACTACTGGTTTTCTGAATACTCAGCAAATTTTTTTTCATCCGACCTTGATGATCTCTGTGGTAATGATCAGTTCACTAAGTCCACTTAGCTGCCCAATTTTCACTCTTCTAGGATGAAGCATTCGTTACCAGAAACAGTTTGAATTTTTAGGTTTCACTCTATTTCCTCCTATACAGATAGATGTGTTTTTTAAGTCTAAATCAAACACGGTTTGTGCTAGCTCCTTGAAACTTGAAAAATAATTTAGTTCTAAGTTCTGTCTTTGTGGTTTGTTTCCTCTTGAAATAGCCACAAGCAAAGACTGCGTAAAACACATTCATTGGAAAGGTGTTCCAAGCTTCCAACATACTACTGGTTTTCTGAATACTCGTCAAATTTTTTTTCATCCGACCTTGATGATCTCTGTGGCAATGATCAGTTCACTAAGTCCACTTAGCTGCCCAATTTTCACTCTTCTAGGATGAAGCGTTCGTTACCAGTAACAGTTTGAATTTTTAGGTTTCACTCTATTTCCTCATATACAGATAGATGTGTTTTTTAAGTCTAAATCAAACACGGTTTGTGCAAGCTCCTTGAAACTGATCAGTTCACTAAGTCCACTTAGCTGCCCAATTTTCACTCTTCTAGGATGAAGCGTTCGTTACCAGTAACAGTACGAATTTTTAGGTTTCACTCTATTTCCTCCTATACAGATAGATGTGTTTTTTAAGTCTAAAACAAACACGGTTTGTGCTAGCTCCTTGAAACTTGACAAAATAAAGTAGTTCTAAGTTCTGTCTTTGTGGTTTGTTTCCTTTGAAATAGCCACAAGCAAAGACTGCGTAAAACACATTCACTGGAAAGGTGTTCCAAGCTTCCAAAATACTACTGGTTTTCTGAATACTCGGCAAATTTTTTTTCATCCGACCTTGATGATCACTGTGGTAATGATCAGTTCACTAAGTCCACTTAGCTGCCCAATTTTCACTCTTCTAGGATGAAGCGTTCGTTACCAGTAACAGTTTGAATTTTTAGGTTTCACTCTATTTCCTCCTATAAGATAGATGTGTTTTTTAAGTCTAAATCAAACACGGTTTGTGCTAGCTCCTTGAAACTTGACAAAATAAAGTAATTCTAAGTTCTGCCTTTGTGGTTTGTTTCCTCTTGAAATAGCCACAAGCAAAGAGTGCGTAAAACACATTCATTGGAAAGGTGTTCCAAGCTTCCAAAAAACTACTGGTTTTCTGAATACTCGGCAAATTTTTTTTCATCCGACCTTCATTATCTCTGTGGTAATGATCAGTTCACTAAGTTAACTTAGCTGCCCAATATTCACTCTTCTATAATGAAGCTTTCGTTACCAGTAACTGTTTGAGTTTTTAGGTTTCACTCTATTTCCTCCTATATAGATAGATGTGTTTGGAAGTCTAAATCAAACACGGTTTGTGCTAGCTCCTTGAAACTTGACAAAATAAAGTTGTTCTAAGTTCTGTCTTTGTGGTTTGTTTCCTCTTGAAATAGCCACAAGCAAAGACTGCGTAAAACACATTCATTGGAAAGGTGTTCCAAGCTTCCAAAATACTACTGGTTTTGTGAATACTCGGCAATTTTTTTTTCATCCGACCTTGATGATCTCTGTGGTAATGATCAGTTCACTAAGTCCACTTAGCTGGCCAAATTTCACTCTTCTAGGATGAAGCGTTCGTTACCAGTAACAGTTTGAATTTTTAGGTTTCACTCTATTTCCTCCAATACAGATAGATGTGTTTTTTAAGTCTAAATCAAACACGGTGTGTGCTAGCTCCTTGAAACTGATCAGTTCACTAAGTCCACTTAGCTGCCCAATTTTCACTCTTCTAGGATGAAGCGTTCGTTACCAGTAACAGTTTGAATTTTTAGGTTTCACTCTATTTTCTCCTATGCAGATAGATGTGTTTTTTAAGTCTAAATCAAACACAGTTTGTGCTAGTTCCTTGAAACTTGACAAAATAAAGTAGTTCTAAGTTCTGTCTTTGTGGTTTGTTTCCTCTTGAAATAGCCACAAGCAAAGACTGCGTAAAACAACTTCATTTGAAAGGTGTGCCAAGCTTCCAAAAAACTACTGGTTTTCTGAATACTCGGCAAAATTTTTTTCATCCGACCTTGATGATCTCTGTGGTAATGATCACTTCACTAAGTCCACTTAGCTGCCCAATATTCACTCTTCTAGGATGAAGCGTTCGTTACCAGTAACAGTTTGAGTTTTTAGGTTTCACTCTATTTCCTCCTATACAGATAGATGTGTTTTTTAAGTCTAAATCAAACACGGTTTGTGCTAGCTCCTTGAAACTTGACAAAATAAAGTAGTTCTTAGTTGTCTTTGTGGTTTGTTTCCTCTTGAAATAGCCACAAGCAAAGACTGCGTAAAACACATTCATTGGAAAGGTGTTCCAAGCTTCCAACATACTACTGGTTTTCTGAATACTCGGCAAATTTTTTTTCATCCGAACTTGATGATCTCTGTGGTAATGATCAGTTCACTGAGTCCACTTAGCTGCCCAATTTTCACTCTTCTATGATGAAGCGTTCATTAACAGTAACAGTTTGAGTTTTTAGGTTTCACTCTATTTTCTACTATACAGATAGATGTGTTTTTTAAGTCTAAATCAAACACGGTTTGTGCTAGCTCCATGAAACTTGTCAAAATAAAGTAGTTCTAAGTTCTGTCTTTGTGGTTTGTTTCCTCTTGAAATAGCCACAAGCAAAGACTGCGTAAAACACATTCATTGGAAAGGTGTTCCAAGCTTCCAAAATACTACTGGTTTTTTGAATACTCGGCAAATTTTTTTTCATCCGACCTTGATGATCTCTGTGGTAATGATCAGTTCACTAAGTCCACTTAGCTGCCCAATATTCACTCTTCTAGGATGAAGCATTCATTACCAGTAACAGTTTGAATTTTTAGGTTTCACTCTATTTCCTCCTATACAGATAGATGATTTTTTAAGTCTAAATCAAACACGGTTTGTGCTAGCTCCTTGAAACTTGACAAAATAAAGTAGTTCTAAGTTCTGTCTTTGTGGTTTGTTTCCTCTTGAAACAGCCACAAGCAAAGACTGCGTAAAACACATTCATTGGAAAGGTGTTCCAAGTTCCAAAATACTACTGGTTTTCTGAATACTCGGCAAATTTTTTTTCATCCGACCTTGATGATCTCTGTGGTAATGATGAGTTCACTAAGTCCACTTAGCTGCCCAATTTTCACTCTTCTAGGATGAACCGTTCGTTACCAGTAACAGTTTGAATTTTTAGGTTTCACTCTATTTCCTCCTATACAGAGAGATGTGTTTTTTAAGTCTAAATCAAACACGGTTTGTGCTAGCTCCTTGAAACTTGACAAAATAAAGTAGTTCTAAGTTCTGTCTTTGTGGTTTGTTTCCTCTTGAAATAGCCACAAGCAAAGACTGCGTAAAACACATTCATTGGAAAGGTGTTCCAAGCTTCCAAAATACTACCGGTTTTCTGAATACTCGGCAAATTTTTTTTTATCCGACCTTGATGATCTCTGTGGTAATGATCAGTTCACTAAGTCCACATAGCTGCCCAATTTTCACTCTTCAAGGATGAAGCGTTCGTTACCAGTAACAGTTTGAATTTTTAGGTTTCACTCTATTTCCTCCAATACAGATAGATGTGTTTTTTAAGTCTAAGTCAAACACGCTTTGTGCTAGCTCCTTGAAACTGATCAGTTCACTAAGTCCACTTAACTGCCCAATTTTCACTCTTCTAGGATGAAGCGTTCGTTACCAGTCACAGTTTGAATTTTTAGGTTTCACTCTATTTTCTTCTATACAGATAGATGTGTTTGGAAGTCTATATCAAACACGGTTTGTGCTAGCTCCTTGAAACTTGACAAAATAAAGTAGTTCTAAGTACTGTCTTTGTGGTTTGTTTCCTCTTGAAATAGCCACAAGCAAAGACTGTGTAAAACACATTCATTGGAAAGGTGTTCCAAGCTTCCAAAAAACTACTGGTTTTCTGAATACTCGGCAAATTTTTTTTCATCCGACCTTGATGATCTCTGTGGTAATGATCAGTTCACTAAGTCCACTTAGCTGCCCAATTTTCACTCTTCTAGGATGAAGCGTTCGTTACCAGTAACAGTTTGAGTTTTTAGGTTTCACTCTATTTCCTCCTATACAGATAGATGGGTTTTTTAAGTCTAAATCAAACACGGTTTGTGCTAGCTCCTTGAAACTGATCAGTTCACTAAGTCCACTTAGCTGCCCAATTTTCACTCTTCTCGGATGAAGCGTTCGTTGCCAGTAACAGTATGAATGTTTAGGTTTCACTCTATTTCCTCCTATACAGATAGATGTGTTTTTTAAGTCTAAAACAAACACGGTTTGTGCTAGCTCCTTGAAACTTGACAAAATAAAGTAGTTCTAAGTTCTGGCTTTGTGGTTTGTTTCCTCTTGAAATAGCCACAAGCAAAGACTGCGTAAAACACATTCACTGGAAAGGTGTTCCAAGCTTCCAAAATACTACTGGTTTTCTGAATACTCAGCAAATTTTTTTTCATCCGACCTTGATGATCTCTGTGGTAATGATCAGTTCACTAAGTCCACTTAGCTGCCCAATTTTCACTCTTCTAGGATGAAGCGTTCGTTACCAGTAACAGTTTGAATTTTTAGGTTTCACTCTATTTCCTCCTATACAGATAGATGTGTTTTTTAAGTCTAAATCAAACACGGTTTGTGCTAGCTCCTTGAATCTTGACAAAATAAAGTAGTTCTAAGTTCTGCCTTTGTGGTTTGTTTCCTCTTGAAATAGCCACAAGCAAAGACTGTGTAAAACACATTCATTGGAAAGGTGTTCCAAGCTTCAAAAAACTACTGGTTTTCTGAATACTCGGCAAATTTTTTTTCATCCGAACTTCATGATCTCTGTGGTAATGATCAGTTCACTAAGTCCACTTAGCTGCCCAATATTCACTCTTCTATAATGAAGCTTTCGTTACCAGTAACAGTTTGAGTTTTTAGGTTTCACTCTATTTCCTCCTATATAGATAGATGTGTTTGGAAGTCTAAATCAAACACGGTTTGTGCTAGCTCCTTGAAACTTGACACAATAAAGTTGTTCTAAGTTCTGTCTTTGTGGTTTGTTTCCTCTTGAAATAGCCACAAGCAAAGACTGCGTAAAACACATTCATTGGAAAGGTGTTCCAAGCTTCCAAAATACTACTGGTTTTCTGAATACTCGGCAAATTTTTTTTCATCCGACCTTGATGATCTCTGTGGTAATGATCAGTTCACTAAGTCCACTTAGCTGCCCAATTTTCACTCTTCTAGGATGAAGCGTTCCTTACCAGTAACAGTTTGAATTTTTAGGTTTCACTCTATTTCCTCCAATACAGATAGATGTGTTTTTTAAGTCTAAATCAAACACGGTTTGTGCTAGCTCCTTGAAACTGATCAGTTCACTAAGTCCACTTAGCTGCCCAATTTTCACTCTTCTAGGATGAAGCGTTCGTTACCAGTAACAGTTTGAATTTTTAGGTTTCACTCTATTTTCTCCTATACAGATAGATGGGTTTTTTAAGTCTAAATCAAACACAGTTTGTGCTAGTTCCTTGAAACTTGACAAAATAAAGTAGTTCTAAGTTCTGTCTTTGTGGTTTGTTTCCTCTTGAAATAGCCACAAGCAAAGACTGCGTAAAACACCTTCATTGGAAAGGTGTGCCAAGCTTTCAAAAAACTACTTGTTTTCTGAATACTCGGCAAATTTTTTTTCATCCGACCTTGATGATCTCTGTGGTAATGATCACTTCACTAAGTCCACTTAGCTGCCCAATATTCACTCTTCTAGGATGAAGCGTTCGTTACCAGTAACAGTTTGAGTTTTTAGGTTTCACTCTATTTCCTCCTATACAGATAGATGTGTTTTTTAAGTCTAAATCAAACACGGTTTGTGCTAGCTCCTTGAAACTTGACAAAATAAAGTAGTTCTAAGTTCTGTCTTTGTGGTTTGTTTCCTCTTGAAACAGCCACAAACAAAGACTGCGTAAAACACATTCATTGGAAAGGTGTTCCAAGCTTCCAAAATACTACTGGTTTTCTGAATACTCGGCAAATTTTTTTTCATCAGACCTTGGTTATCTCTGTTGTAATGATGAGTTCACTAAGTCCACTTAGCTGCCCAATTTTCACTCTTCTAGGATGAACCGTTCGTTACCAGTAACAGTTTGAATTTTTAGGTTTCACTCTATTTCCTCCTATACAGATAGATGTGTTTTTTAAGTCTAAATCAAACACGGTTTGTGCTAGCTCCTTGAAACTTGACAAAATAAAGTAGTTCTAAGTTCTGTCTTTGTGGTTTGTTTCCTTTGAAATAGCCACAA
The DNA here is from genome assembly GCF_048772815.1 of Callospermophilus lateralis. Classification (NCBI taxonomy): domain Eukaryota; kingdom Metazoa; phylum Chordata; class Mammalia; order Rodentia; family Sciuridae; genus Callospermophilus; species Callospermophilus lateralis. Next base: position 140,916 of record NW_027513617.1, read on the forward strand.
GCAAAGACTGCGTAAAACACATTCACTGGAAAGGTGTTCCAAGCTTCCAAAATACTACTGGTTTTCTGAATACTCGGCAAATTTTTTTTCATCCGACCTTGATGATCACTGTGGTAATGATCAGTTCACTAAATCCACTTAGCTGCCCAATTTTCACTCTTCTAGGATGAAGCGTTCGTTACCAGTAACAGTTTGAATTTTTAGGTTTCACTCTATTTCCTCCTATAAGATAGATGTGTTTTTTAAGTCTAAATCAAACACGGTTTGTGCTAGCTCCTTGAAACTTGACAAAATAAAGTAATTCTAAGTTCTGCCTTTGTGGTTTGTTTCCTCTTGAAATAGCCACAAGCAAAGAGTGCGTAAAACACATTCATTGGAAAGGTGTTCCAAGCTTCCAAAAAACTACTGGTTTTCTGAATACTCGGCAAATTTTTTTTCATCCGACCTTCATTATCTCTGTGGTAATGATCAGTTCACTAAGTTAACTTAGCTGCCCAATATTCACTCTTCTATAATGAAGCTTTCGTTACCAGTAACAGTTTGAGTTTTTAGGTTTCACTCTATTTCCTCCTATATAGATAGATGTGTTTGGAAGTCTAAATCAAACACGGTTTGTGCTAGCTCCTTGAAACTTGACAAAATAAAGTTGTTCTAAGTTCTGTCTTTGTGGTTTGTTTCCTCTTGAAATAGCCACAAGCAAAGACTGCGTAAAACACATTCATTGGAAAGGTGTTCCAAGCTTCCAAAATACTACTGGTTTTCTGAATACTCGGCAATTTTTTTTTCATCCGACCTTGATGATCTCTGTGGTAATGATCAGTTCACTAAGTCCACTTAGCTGGCCAAATTTCACTCTTCTAGGATGAAGCGTTCGTTACCAGTAACAGTTTGAATTTTTAGGTTTCACTCTATTTCCTCCAATACAGATAGATGTGTTTTTTAAGTCTAAATCAAACACGGTGTGTGCTAGCTCCTTGAAACTGATCAGTTCACTAAGTCCACTTAGCTGCCCAATTTTCACTCTTCTAGGATGAAGCGTTCGTTACCAGTAACAGTTTGAATTTTTAGGTTTCACTCTATTTTCTCCTATTCAGATAGATGTGTTTTTTAAGTCTAAATCAAACACAGTTTGTGCTAGTTCCTTGAAACTTGACAAAATAAAGTAGTTCTAAGTTCTGTCTTTGTGGTTTGTTTCCTCTTGAAATAGCCACAAGCAAAGACTGCGTAAAACACCTTCATTGGAAAGGTGTGCCAAGGTTTCAAAAAACTACTTGTTTTCTGAATACTCGGCAAATTTTTTTTCATCCGACCTTGATGATCTCTGTGGTAATGATCACTTCACTAAGTCCACTTAGCTGCCCAATATTCACTCTTCTAGGATGAAGCGTTCGTTACCAGTAACAGTTTGAGTTTTTAGGTTTCACTCTATTTCCTCCTATACAGATAGATGTGTTTTTTAAGTCTAAATCAAACACGGTTTGTGCTAGCTCCTTGAAACTTGACAAAATAAAGTAGTTCTAAGTTCTGTCTTTGTGGTTTGTTTCCTCTTGAAATAGCCACAAGCAAAGACTGCGTAAAACACATTCATTGGAAAGGTGTTCCAAGCTTCCAACATACTACTGGTTTTCTGAATACTCGGCAAATTTTTTTTCATCCGACCTTGATGATCTCTGTGGTAATGATCAGTTCACTAAGTCCACTTAGCTGCCCAATTTTCACTCTTCTATGATGAAGCGTTCATTAACAGTAACAGTTTGAGTTTTTAGGTTTCACTCTATTTTCTACTATACAGATAGATGTGTTTTTTAAGTCTAAATCAAACACGGTTTGTGCTAGCTCCATGAAACTTGTCAAAATAAAGTAGTTCTAAGTTCTGTCTTTGTGGTTTGTTTCCTCTTGAAATAGCCACAAGCAAAGACTGCGTAAAACACATTCATTGGAAAGGTGTTCCAAGCTTCCAAAATACTACTGGTTTTTTGAATACTCGGCAAATTTTTTTTCATCCGACCTTGATGATCTCTGTGGTAATGATCAGTTCACTAAGTCCACTTAGCTGCCCAATATTCACTCTTCTAGGATGAAGCATTCATTACCAGTAACAGTTTGAATTTTTAGGTTTCACTCTATTTCCTCCTATACAGATAGATGTTTTTTTTAAGTCTAAATCAAACACGGTTTGTGCTAGCTCCTTGAAACTTGACAAAATAAAGTAGTTCTAAGTTCTGTCTTTGTGGTTTGTTTCCTCTTGAAACAGCCACAAGCAAAGACTGCGTAAAACACATTCATTGGAAAGGTGTTCCAAGTTCCAAAATACTACTGGTTTTCTGAATACTCGGCAAATTTTTTTTCATCCGAACTTGATGATCTCTGTGCTAATGATGAGTTCACTAAGTCCACTTAGCTGCCCAATTTTCACTCTTCTAGGATGAACCGTTCGTTACCAGTAACAGTTTGAATTTTTAGGTTTCACTCTATTTCCTCCAATACAGATAGATGTGTTTTTGAAGTCTAAATCAAACACGCTTTGTGCTAGCTCCTTGAAACTGATCAGTTCACTAAGTCCACTTAGCTGCCCAATTTTCACTCTTCTAGGATGAAGCGTTCGTTACCAGTCACAGTTTGAATTTTTAGGTTTCACTCTATTTTCTCCTATACAGATAGATGTGTTTGGAAGTCTATATCAAACACGGTTTGTGCTAGCTCCTTGAAACTTGACAAAATAAAGTAGTTCTAAGTACTGTCTTTGTGGTTTGTTTCCTCTTGAAATAGCCACAAGCAAAGACTGTGTAAAACACATTCATTGGAAAGGTGTTCCAAGCTTCCAAAAAACTACTGGTTTTCTGAATACTCGGCAAATTTTTTTTCATCCGACCTTGATGATCTCTGTGGTAATGATCAGTTCACTAAGTCCACTTAGCTGCCCAATTTTCACTCTTCTAGGATGAAGCGTTCGTTACCAGTAACAGTTTGAGTTTTTAGGTTTCACTCTATTTCCTCCTATACAGATAGATGGGTTTTTTAAGTCTAAATCAAACACGGTTTGTGCTAGCTCCTTGAAACTGATCAGTTCACTAAGTCCACTTAGCTGCCCAATTTTCACTCTTCTCGGATGAAGCGTTCGTTACCAGTAACAGTATGAATGTTTAGGTTTCACTCTATTTCCTCCTATACAGATAGATGTGTTTTTTAAGTCTAAAACAAACACGGTTTGTGCTAGCTCCTTGAAACTTGACAAAATAAAGTAGTTCTAAGTTCTGGCTTTGTGGTTTGTTTCCTCTTGAAATAGCCACAAGCAAAGACTGCGTAAAACACATTCACTGGAAAGGTGTTCCAAGCTTCCAAAATACTACTGGTTTTCTGAATACTCGGCAAATTTTTTTTCATCCGACCTTGATGATCTCTGTGGTAATGATCAGTTCACTAAGTCCACTTAGCTGCCCAATTTTCACTCTTCTAGGATGAAGCGTTCGTTACCAGTAACAGTTTGAATTTTTAGGTTTCACTCTATTTCCTCCTATACAGATAGATGTGTTTTTTAAGTCTAAATCAAACACGGTTTGTGCTAGCTCCTTGAAACTTGACAAAATAAAGTAGTTCTAAGTTCTGCCTTTGTGGTTTGTTTCCTCTTGAAATAGCCACAAGCAAAGACTGTGTAAAACACATTCACTGGAAAGGTGTTCCAAGCTTCCAAAAAACTACTTGTTTTCTGAATACTCGGCAAATTTTTTTTCATCCGACCTTCATGATCTCTGTGGTAATGATCAGTTCACTAAGTCCACTTAGCTGCCCAATATTCACTCTTCTATAATGAAGCTTTCGTTACCAGTAACAGTTTGAGTTTTTAGGTTTCACTCTATTTCCTCCTATATAGATAGATGTGTTTGGAAGTCTAAATCAAACACGGTTTGTGCTAGCTCCTTGAAACTTGACACAATAAAGTTGTTCTAAGTTCTGTCTTTGTGGTTTGTTTCCTCTTGAAATAGCCACAAGCAAAGACTGCGTAAAACACATTCATTGGAAAGGTGTTCCAAGCTTCCAAAATACTACTGGTTTTCTGAATACTCGGCAAATTTTTTTTCATCCGACCTTGATGATCTCTGTGGTAATGATCAGTTCACTAAGTCCACTTAGCTGCCCAATTTTCACTCTTCTAGGATGAAGCGTTCGTTACCAGTAACAGTTTGAATTTTTAGGTTTCACTCTATTTCCTCCAATACAGATAGATGTGTTTTTTAAGTCTAAATCAAACACGGTTTGTGCTAGCTCCTTGAAACTGATCAGTTCACTAAGTCCACTTAGCTGCCCAATTTTCACTCTTCTAGGATGAAGCGTTCGTTACCAGTAACAGTTTGAATTTTTAGGTTTCACTCTATTTTCTCCTATACAGATAGATGGGTTTTTTAAGTCTAAATCAAACACAGTTTGTGCTAGTTCCTTGAAACTTGACAAAATAAAGTAGTTCTAAGTTCTGTCTTTGTGGTTTGTTTCCTCTTGAAATAGCCACAAGCAAAGACTGCGTAAAACACCTTCATTGGAAAGGTGTGCCAAGCTTTCAAAAAACTACTTGTTTTCTGAATACTCGGCAAATTTTTTTTCATCCGACCTTGATGATCTCTGTGGTAATGATCACTTCACTAAGTCCACTTAGCTGCCCAATATTCACTCTTCTAGGATGAAGCGTTCGTTACCAGTAACAGTTTGAGTTTTTAGGTTTCACTCTATTTCCTCCTATACAGATAGATGTGTTTTTTAAGTCTAAATCAAACACGGTTTGTGCTAGCTCCTTGAAACTTGACAAAATAAAGTAGTTCTAAGTTCTGTCTTTGTGGTTTGTTTCCTCTTGAAATAGCCACAAGCAAAGACTGCGTAAAACACATTCATTGGAAAGGTGTTCCAAGCTTCCAACATACTACTGGTTTTCTGAATACTCAGCAAAATTTTTTTCATCCGACCTTGATGATCTCTGTGGTAATGATCAGTTCACTAAGTCCACTTAGCTGCCCAATTTTCACTCTTCTATGATGAAGCGTTCATTAACAGTAACAGTTTGAGTTTTTAGGTTTCACTCTATTTTCTACTATACAGATAGATGTGTTTTTTTAAGTCTAAATCAAACACGGTTTGTGCTAGCTCCATGAAACTTGTCAAAATAAAGTAGTTCTAAGTTCTGTCTTTGTGGTTTGTTTCCTCTTGAAATAGCCACAAGCAAAGACTGCGTAAAACACATTCATTGGAAAGGTGTTCCAAGCTTCCAAAATACTACTGGTTTTTTGAATACTCGGCAAATTTTTTTTCATCCGACCTTGATGATCTCTGTGGTAATGATCAGTTCACTAAGTCCACTTAGCTGCCCAATATTCACTCTTCTAGGATGAAGCATTCATTACCAGTAACAGTTTGAATTTTTAGGTTTCACTCTATTTCCTCCTATACAGATAGATGTTTTTTTTAAGTCTAAATCAAACACGGTTTGTGCTAGCTCCTTGAAACTTGACAAAATAAAGTAGTTCTAAGTTCTGTCTTTGTGGTTTGTTTCCTCTTGAAACAGCCACAAGCAAAGACTGCGTAAAACACATTCATTGGAAAGGTGTTCCAAGTTCCAAAATACTACTGGTTTTCTGAATACTCGGCAAATTTTTTTTCATCCGACCTTGATGATCTCTGTGGTAATGATGAGTTCATTAAGTCCACTTAGCTGCCCAATTTTCACTCTTCTAGGATGAACCGTTCGTTACCAGTAACAGTTTGAATTTTTAGGTTTCACTCTATTTCCTCCAATACAGATAGATGTGTTTTTGAAGTCTAAATCAAACACGCTTTGTGCTAGCTCCTTGAAACTGATCAGTTCACTAAGTCCACTTAGCTGCCCAATTTTCACTCTTCTAGGATGAAGCGTTCGTTACCAGTCACAGTTTGAATTTTTAGGTTTCACTCTATTTTCTCCTATACAGATAGATGTGTTTGGAAGTCTATATCAAACACGGTTTGTGCTAGCTCCTTGAAACTTGACAAAATAAAGTAGTTCTAAGTACTGTCTTTGTGGTTTGTTTCCTCTTGAAATAGCCACAAGCAAAGACTGTGTAAAACACATTCATTGGAAAGGTGTTCCAAGCTTCCAAAAAACTACTGGTTTTCTGAATACTCGGCAAATTTTTTTTCATCCGACCTTGATGATCTCTGTGGTAATGATCAGTTCACTAAGTCCACTTAGCTGCCCAATTTTCACTCTTCTAGGATGAAGCGTTCGTTACCAGTAACAGTTTGAGTTTTTAGGTTTCACTCTATTTCCTCCTATACAGATAGATGGGTTTTTTAAGTCTAAATCAAACACGGTTTGTGCTAGCTCCTTGAAACTGATCAGTTCACTAAGTCCACTTAGCTGCCCAATTTTCACTCTTCTCGGATGAAGCGTTCGTTACCAGTAACAGTATGAATGTTTAGGTTTCACTCTATTTCCTCCTATACAGATAGATGTGTTTTTTAAGTCTAAAACAAACACGGTTTGTGCTAGCTCCTTGAAACTTGACAAAATAAAGTAGTTCTAAGTTCTGGCTTTGTGGTTTGTTTCCTCTTGAAATAGCCACAAGCAAATACTGCGTAAAACACATTCACTGGAAAGGTGTTCCAAGCTTCCAAAATACTACTGGTTTTCTGAATACTCGGCAAATTTTTTTTCATCCGACCTTGATGATCTCTGTGGTAATGATCAGTTCACTAAGTCCACTTAGCTGCCCAATTTTCCCTCTTCTAGGATGAAGCGTTCGTTACCAGTAACAGTTTGAATTTTTAGGTTTCACTCTATTTCCTCCTATACAGATAGATGTGTTTTTTAAGTCTAAATCAAACACGGTTTGTGCTAGCTCCTTGAAACTTGACAAAATAAAGTAGTTCTAAGTTCTGCCTTTGTGGTTTGTTTCCTCTTGAAATAGCCACAAGCAAAGACTGTGTAAAACACATTCATTGGAAAGGTGTTCCAAGCTTCCAAAAAACTACTTGTTTTCTGAATACTCGGCAAATTTTTTTTCATCCGACCTTCATGATCTCTGTGGTAATGATCAGTTCACTAAGTCCACTTAGCTGCCCAATATTCACTCTTCTATAATGAAGCTTTCGTTACCAGTAACAGTTTGAGTTTTTAGGTTTCACTCTATTTCCTCCTATATAGATAGATGTGTTTGGAAGTCTAAATCAAACACGGTTTGTGCTAGCTAATTGAAACTTGACAAAATAAAGTTGTTCTAAGTTCTGTCTTTGTGGTTTGTTTCCTCTTGAAATAGCCACAAGCAAAGACTGCGTAAAACACATTCATTGGAAAGGTGTTCCAAGCTTCCAAAATACTACTGGTTTTCTGAATACTCGGCAAATTTTTTTTCATCCGACCTTGATGATCTCTGTGGTAATGATCAGTTCACTAAGTCCACTTAGCTGCCCAATTTTCACTCTTCTAGGATGAAGCGTTCGTTACCAGTAACAGTTTGAATATTTAGGTTTCACTCTATTTCCTCCAATACAGATAGATGTGTTTTTTAAGTCTAAATCAAACACGGTTTGTGCTAGCTCCTTGAAACTGATCAGTTCACTAAGTCCACTTAGCTGCCCAATTTTCACTCTTCTAGGATGAAGCGTTCGTTACCAGTAACAGTTTGAATTCTTAGGTTTCACTCTATTTTCTCCTATACAGATAGATGGGTTTTTTAAGTCTAAATCAAACACAGTTTGTGCTAGTTCCTTGAAACTTGACAAAATAAAGTAGTTCTAAGTTCTGTCTTTGTGGTTTGTTTCCTCTTGAAATAGCCACAAGCAAAGACTGCGTAAAACACCTTCATTGGAAAGGTGTGCCAAGCTTTCAAAAAACTACTTGTTTTCTGAATACTCGGCAAATTTTTTTTCATCCGACCTTGATGATCTCTGTGGTAATGATCACTTCACTAAGTCCACTTAGCTGCCCAATATTCACTCTTCTAGGATGAAGCGTTCGTTACCAGTAACAGTTTGAGTTTTTAGGTTTCACTCTATTTCCTCCTATACAGATAGATGTGTTTTTTAAGTCTAAATCAAACACGGTTTGTGCTAGCTCCTTGAAACTTGACAAAATAAAGTAGTTCTAAGTTCTGTCTTTGTGGTTTGTTTCCTCTTGAAACAGCCACAAACAAAGACTGCGTAAAACACATTCATTGGAAAGGTGTTCCAAGCTTCCAAAATACTACTGGTTTTCTGAATACTCGGCAAATTTTTTTTCATCAGACCTTGGTTATCTCTGTGGTAATGATGAGTTCACTAAGTCCACTTAGCTGCCCAATTTTCACTCTTCTAGGATGAACCGTTCGTTACCAGTAACAGTTTGAATTTTTAGGTTTCACTCTATTTCCTCCTATACAGATAGATGTGTTTTTTAAGTCTAAATGAAACACGGTTTGTGCTAGCTCCTTGAAACTTGACAAAATAAAGTAGTTCTAAGTTCTGTCTTTGTGGTTTGTTTCCTTTTGAAATAGCCACAAGCAAAGACTGCGTAAAACACATTCATTGGAAAGGTGTTCCAAGCCTCCAAAATACTACTGGTTTTCTGAATACTCGGCAAATTTTTTTTTATCCGACCTTGATGATCTCTGTGGTAATGATCAGTTCACTAAGTCCACTTAGCTGCCCAATTTTCACTCTTCTAGGATGAAGCGTTCGTTACCAGTAACAGTTTAAGTTTTTAGGTTTCACTCTATTTTCTACTATATAGATAGATGTGTTTTTTAAGTCTAAATCAAACACGGTTTGTGCTAGCTCCATGAAACTTGACAAAATAAAGTAGTTCTAAGTTCTGTCTTTGTCGTTTGTTTCCTCTTGAAATAGTCACAAGCAAAGACTGCGTAAAACACATTCATTGGAAAGGTGTTCCAAGCTTCCAAAATACTACTGGTTTTTTGAATACTCGGCAAATTTTTTTTCATCCGACCGTTGATGATCTCTGTGGTAATGATCAGTTCACTAAGTCCACTTAGCTGCCCAATATTCACTCTTCTAGGATGAAGCGTTCATTACCAGTAACAGTTTGAATTTTTAGGTTTCACTCTATTTCCTCCTATACAGATAGATGTGTTTTTTAAGTCTAAATCAAACACGGTTTGTGCTAGCTCCTTGAAACTTGACAAAACAAAGTAGTTCTAAGTTCTGTCTTTGTGGTTTGTTTAATCTTGAAACAGCCACAAGCAAAGACTGCGTAAAACACATTCATTGGAAAGGTGTTCCAAGCTTCCAACATACTACTGGTTTTCTGAATACTCAGCAAATTTTTTTTCATCCGACCTTGATGATCTCTGTGGTAATGATCAGTTCACTAAGTCCACTTAGCTGCCCAATTTTCACTCTTCTATGATGAAGCGTTCATTAACAGTAACAGTTTGAGTTTTTAGGTTTCACTCTATTTTCTACTATACAGATAGATGTGTTTTTTAAGTCTAAATCAAACACGGTTTGTGCTAGCTCCATGAAACTTGTCAAAATAAAGTAGTTCTAAGTTCTGTCTTTGTGGTTTGTTTCCTCTTGAAATAGCCACAAGCAAAGACTGCGTAAAACACATTCATTGGAAAGGTGTTCCAAGCTTCCAAAATACTACTGGTTTTTTGAATACTCGGCAAATTTTTTTTCATCCGACCTTGATGATCTCTGTGGTAATGATCAGTTCACTAAGTCCACTTAGCTGCCCAATATTCACTCTTCTAGGATGAAGCATTCATTACCAGTAACAGTTTGAATTTTTAGGTTTCACTCTATTTCCTCCTATACAGATAGATGTTTTTTTTAAGTCTAAATCAAACACGGTTTGTGCTAGCTCCTTGAAACTTGACAAAATAAAGTAGTTCTAAGTTCTGTCTTTGTGGTTTGTTTCCTCTTGAAACAGCCACAAGCAAAGACTGCGTAAAACACATTCATTGGAAAGGTGTTCCAAGTTCCAAAATACTACTGGTTTTCTGAATACTCGGCAAATTTTTTTTCATCCGACCTTGATGATCTCTGTGGTAATGATGAGTTCATTAAGTCCACTTAGCTGCCCAATTTTCACTCTTCTAGGATGAACCGTTCGTTACCAGTAACAGTTTGAATTTTTAGGTTTCACTCTATTTCCTCCAATACAGATAGATGTGTTTTTGAAGTCTAAATCAAACACGCTTTGTGCTAGCTCCTTGAAACTGATCAGTTCACTAAGTCCACTTAGCTGCCCAATTTTCACTCTTCTAGGATGAAGCGTTCGTTACCAGTCACAGTTTGAATTTTTAGGTTTCACTCTATTTTCTCCTATACAGATAGATGTGTTTGGAAGTCTATATCAAACACGGTTTGTGCTAGCTCCTTGAAACTTGACAAAATAAAGTAGTTCTAAGTACTGTCTTTGTGGTTTGTTTCCTCTTGAAATAGCCACAAGCAAAGACTGTGTAAAACACATTCATTGGAAAGGTGTTCCAAGCTTCCAAAAAACTACTGGTTTTCTGAATACTCGGCAAATTTTTTTTCATCCGACCTTGATGATCTCTGTGGTAATGATCAGTTCACTAAGTCCACTTAGCTGCCCAATTTTCACTCTTCTAGGATGAAGCGTTCGTTACCAGTAACAGTTTGAGTTTTTAGGTTTCACTCTATTTCCTCCTATACAGATAGATGGGTTTTTTAAGTCTAAATCAAACACGGTTTGTGCTAGCTCCTTGAAACTGATCAGTTCACTAAGTCCACTTAGCTGCCCAATTTTCACTCTTCTCGGATGAAGCGTTCGTTACCAGTAACAGTATGAATGTTTAGGTTTCACTCTATTTCCTCCTATACAGATAGATGTGTTTTTTAAGTCTAACACAAACACGGTTTGTGCTAGCTCCTTGAAACTTGACAAAATAAAGTAGTTCTAAGTTCTGGCTTTGTGGTTTGTTTCCTCTTGAAATAGCCACAAGCAAATACTGCGTAAAACACATTCACTGGAAAGGTGTTCCAAGCTTCCAAAATACTACTGGTTTTCTGAATACTCGGCAAATTTTTTTTCATCCGACCTTGATGATCTCTGTGGTAATGATCAGTTCACTAAGTCCACTTTACTGCCCAATTTTCACTCTTCTAGGATGAAGCGTTCGTTACCAGTAACAGTTTGAATTTTTAGGTTTCACTCTATTTCCTCCTATACAGATAGATGTGTTTTTTAAGTCTAAATCAAACACGGTTTGTGCTAGCTCCTTGAAACTTGACAAAATAAAGTAGTTCTAAGTTCTGCCTTTGTGGTTTGTTTCCTCTTGAAATAGCCACAAGCAAAGACTGTGTAAAACACATTCATTGGAAAGGTGTTCCAAGCTTCCAAAAAACTACTTGTTTTCTGAATACTCGGCAAATTTTTTTTCATCCGACCTTCATGATCTCTGTGGTAATGATCAGTTCACTAAGTCCACTTAGCTGCCCAATATTCACTCTTCTATAATGAAGCTTTCGTTACCAGTAACAGTTTGAGTTTTTAGGTTTCACTCTATTTCCTCCTATATAGATAGATGTGTTTGGAAGTCTAAATCAAACACGGTTTGTGCTAGCTCCTTGAAACTTGACAAAATAAAGTTGTTCTAAGTTCTGTCTTTGTGGTTTGTTTCCTCTTGAAATAGCCACAAGCAAAGACTGCGTAAAACACATTCATTGGAAAGGTGTTCCAAGCTTCCAAAATACTACTGGTTTTCTGAATACTCGGCAAATTTTTTTTCATCCGACCTTGATGATCTCTGTGGTAATGATCAGTTCACTAAGTCCACTTAGCTGCCCAATTTTCACTCTTCTAGGATGAAGCGTTCGTTACCAGTAACAGTTTGAATATTTAGGTTTCACTCTATTTCCTCCAATACAGATAGATGTGTTTTTTAAGTCTAAATCAAACACGGTTTGTGCTAGCTCCTTGAAACTGATCAGTTCACTAAGTCCACTTAGCTGCCCAATTTTCACTCTTCTAGGATGAAGCGTTCGTTACCAGTAACAGTTTGAATTTTTAGGTTTCACTCTATTTTCTCCTATACAGATAGATGGGTTTTTTAAGTCTAAATCAAACACAGTTTGTGCTAGTTCCTTGAAACTTGACAAAATAAAGTAGTTCTAAGTTCTGTCTTTGTGGTTTGTTTCCTCTTGAAATAGCCACAAGCAAAGACTGCGTAAAACACCTTCATTGGAAAGGTGTGCCAAGCTTTCAAAAAACTACTTGTTTTCTGAATACTCGGCAAATTTTTTTTCATCCGACCTTGATGATCTCTGTGGTAATGATCACTTCACTAAGTCCACTTAGCTGCCCAATATTCACTCTTCTAGGATGAAGCGTTCGTTACCAGTAACAGTTTGAGTTTTTAGGTTTCACTCTATTTCCTCCTATACAGATAGATGTGTTTTTTAAGTCTAAATCAAACACGGTTTGTGCTAGCTCCTTGAAACTTGACAAAATAAAGTAGTTCTAAGTTCTGTCTTTGTGGTTTGTTTCCTCTTGAAACAGCCACAAACAAAGACTGCGTAAAACACATTCATTGGAAAGGTGTTCCAAGCTTCCAAAATACTACTGGTTTTCTGAATACTCGGCAAATTTTTTTTCATCAGACCTTGATGATCTCTGTGGTAATGATGAGTTCACTAAGTCCACTTAGCTGCCCAATTTTCACTCTTCTAGGATGAACCGTTCGTTACCAGTAACAGTTTGAATTTTTAGGTTTCACTCTATTTCCTCCTATACAGATAGATGTGTTTTTTAAGTCTAAATGAAACACGGTTTGTGCTAGCTCCTTGAAACTTGACAAAATAAAGTAGTTCTAAGTTCTGTCTTTGTGGTTTGTTTCCTTTTGAAATAGCCACAAGCAAAGACTGCGTAAAACACATTCATTGGAAAGGTGTTCCAAGCCTCCAAAATACTACTGGTTTTCTGAATACTCGGCAAATTTTTTTTTATCCGACCTTGATGATCTCTGTGGTAATGATCAGTTCACTAAGTCCACTTAGCTGCCCAATTTTCACTCTTCTAGGATGAAGCGTTCGTTACCAGTAACAGTTTAAGTTTTTAGGTTTCACTCTATTTTCTACTATATAGATAGATGTGTTTTTTAAGTCTAAATCAAACACGGTTTGTGCTAGCTCCATGAAACTTGACAAAATAAAGTAGTTCTAAGTTCTGTCTTTGTGGTTTGTTTCCTCTTGAAATAGTCACAAGCAAAGACTGCGTAAAACACATTCATTGGAAAGGTGTTCCAAGCTTCCAAAATACTACTGGTTTTTTGAATACTCGGCAAATTTTTTTTCATCCGACCGTTGATGATCTCTGTGGTAATGATCAGTTCACTAAGTCCACTTAGCTGCCCAATATTCACTCTTCTAGGATGAAGCGTTCATTACCAGTAACAGTTTGAATTTTTAGGTTTCACTCTATTTCCTCCTATACAGATAGATGTGTTTTTTAAGTCTAAATCAAACACGGTTTGTGCTAGCTCCTTGAAACTTGACAAAACAAAGTAGTTCTAAGTTCTGTCTTTGTGGTTTGTTTCCTCTTGAAACAGCCACAAGCAAAGACTGCGTAAAACACATTCATTGGAAAGGTGTTCCAAGCTTCCAAAATACTACTGGTTTTCTGAATACTCGGCAAATTTTTTTTCATCAGACCTTGGTTATCTCTGTGGTAATGATGAGTTCACTAAGTCCACTTAGCTGCCCAATTTTCACTCTTCTAGGATGAACCGTTCGTTACCAGTAACAGTTTGAATTTTTAGGTTTCACTCTATTTCCTCCTATACAGATAGATGTGTTTTTTAAGTCTAAATGAAACACGGTTTGTGCTAGCTCCTTGAAACTGATCAGTTCACTAAGTCCACTTAGCTGCCCAATTTTCACTCTTCTAGGATGAAGCGTTCGTTACCAGTAACAGTATGAATTTTTAGGTTTCACTCTATTTCCTCCTATACAGATAGATGTGTTTTTTAAGTCTAAAACAAACACGGTTTGTGCTAGCTCCTTGAAACTTGACAAAATAAAGTAGTTCTAAGTTCTGTCTTTGTGGTTTGTTTCCTTTGAAATAGCCACAAGCAAAGACTGCGTAAAACACATTCACTGGAAAGGTGTTCCAAGCTTCCAAAATACTACTGGTTTTCTGAATACTCGGCAAAATTTTTTTCATCCGACCTTGATGATCTCTGTGGTAATGATCACTTCACTAAGTCCACTTAGCTGCCCAATATTCACTCTTCTAGGATGAAGCGTTCGTTACCAGTAACAGTTTGAGTTTTTAGGTTTCACTCTATTTCCTCCTATACAGATAGATGTGTTTTTTAAGTCTAAATCAAACACGGTTTGTGCTAGCTCCTTGAAACTTGACAAAATAAAGTAGTTCTTAGTTCTGCCTTTGTGGTTTGTTTCCTCTTGAAATAGCCACAAGCAAAGAGTGCGTAAAACACATGCATTGGAAAGGTGTTCCAAGCTTCCAAAAAACTACTGGTTTTCTGAATACTCGGCAAATTTTTTTTCATCCGACCTTCATGATCTCTGTGGTAATGATCAGTTCACTAAGTCCACTTAGCTGCCCAATATTCACTCTTCTATAATGAAGCTTTCGTTACCAGTAACAGTTTGAGTTTTTAGGTTTCACTCTATTTCCTCCTATATAGATAGATGTGTTTGGAAGTCTAAATCAAACACGGTTTGTGCTAGCTCCTTGAAACTTGACAAAATAAAGTTGTTCTAAGTTCTGTCTTTGTGGTTTGTTTCCTCTTGAAATAGCCACAAGCAAAGACTGCGTAAAACAACTTCATTTGAAAGGTGTGCCAAGCTTCCAAAAAACTACTGGTTTTCTGAATACTCGGCAAATTTTTTTTCATCCGACCTTGATGATCTCTGTGGTAATGATCACTTCACTAAGTCCACTTAGCTGCCCAATATTCACTCTTCTAGGAGGAAGCGTTCGTTACCAGTAACAGTTTGAATTTTTAGGTTTCACTCTATTTCCTCCAATACATATAGATGTGTTTTTTAAGTCTAAATCAAACACGGTGTGTGCTAGCTCCTTGAAACTGATCAGTTCACTAAGTCCACTTAGCTGCCCAATTTTCACTCTTCTAGGATGAAGCGTTCGTTACCAGTAACAGTTTGAATTTTTAGGTTTCACTCTATTTTCTCCTATGCAGATAGATGTGTTTTTAAGTCTAAATCAAACACAGTTTGTGCTAGTTCCTTGAAATTTGACAAAATAAAGTAGTTCTAAGTTCTGTCTTTGTGGTTTGTTTCCTCTTGAAATAGCCACAAGCAAAGACTGCGTAAAACAACTTCATTTGAAAGGTGTGCCAAGCTTCCAAAAAACTACTGGTTTTCTGAATACTCGGCAAATTTTTTTTCATCCGACCTTGATGATCTCTGTGGTAATGATCACTTCACTAAGTCCACTTAGCTGCCCAATATTCACTCTTCTAGGATGAAGCGTTCGTTACCAGTAACAGTTTGAGTTTTTAGGTTTCACTCTATTTCCTCCTATACAGATAGATGTGTTTTTTAAGTCTAAATCAAACACGGTTTGTGCTAGCTCCTTGAAACTTGACAAAATAAAGTAGTTCTTAGTTCTGCCTTTGTGGTTTGTTTCCTCTTGAAATAGCCACAAGCAAAGAGTGCGTAAAACACATTCATTGGAAAGGTGTTCCAAGCTTCCAAAAAACTACTGGTTTTCTGAATACTCGGCAAATTTTTTTTCATCCGACCTTCATGATCTCTGTGGTAATGATCAGTTCACTAAGTCCACTTAGCTGCCCAATATTCACTCTTCTATAATGAAGCTTTCGTTACCAGTAACAGTTTGAGTTTTTAGGTTTCACTCTATTTCCTCCTATATAGATAGATGTGTTTGGAAGTCTAAATCAAACACGGTTTGTGCTAGCTCCTTGAAACTTGACAAAATAAAGTTGTTCTAAGTTCTGTCTTTGTGGTTTGTTTCCTCTTGAAATAGCCACAAGCAAAGACTGCGTAAAACAACTTCATTTGAAAGGTGTGCCAAGCTTCCAAAAAACTACTGGTTTTCTGAATACTCGGCAAATTTTTTTTCATCCGACCTTGATGATCTCTGTGGTAATGATCACTTCACTAAGTCCACTTAGCTGCCCAATATTCACTCTTCTAGGAGGAAGCGTTCGTTACCAGTAACAGTTTGAATTTTTAGGTTTCACTCTATTTCCTCCAATACATATAGATGTGTTTTTTAAGTCTAAATCAAACACGGTGTGTGCTAGCTCCTTGAAACTGATCAGTTCACTAAGTCCACTTAGCTGCCCAATTTTCACTCTTCTAGGATGAAGCGTTCGTTACCAGTAACAGTTTGAATTTTTAGGTTTCACTCTATTTTCTCCTATGCAGATAGATGTGTTTTTAAGTCTAAATCAAACACAGTTTGTGCTAGTTCCTTGAAATTTGACAAAATAAAGTAGTTCTAAGTTCTGTCTTTGTGGTTTGTTTCCTCTTGAAATAGCCACAAGCAAAGACTGCGTAAAACAACTTCATTTGAAAGGTGTGCCAAGCTTCCAAAAAACTACTGGTTTTCTGAATACTCGGCAAATTTTTTTTCATCCGACCTTGATGATCTCTGTGGTAATGATCACTTCACTAAGTCCACTTAGCTGCCCAATATTCACTCTTCTAGGATGAAGCGTTCGTTACCAGTAACAGTTTGAGTTTTTAGGTTTCACTCTATTTCCTCCTATACAGATAGATGTGTTTTTTAAGTCTAAATCAAACACGGTTTGTGCTAGCTCCTTGAAACTTGACAAAATAAAGTAGTTCTTAGTTCTGTCTTTGTGGTTTGTTTCCTCTTGAAATAGCCACAAGCAAAGACTGCGTAAAACACATTCATTGGAAAGGTGTTCCAAGCTTCCAACATACTACTGGTTTTCTGAATACTCGGCAAATTTTTTTTCATCCGACCTTGATGATCTCTGTGGTAATGATCAGTTCACTAAGTCCACTTAGCTGCCCAATTTTCACTCTTCTAGGATGAAGCGTTCTTTAACAGTAACAGTTTGAGTTTTTAGGTTTCACTCTATTTTTTACTATACAGATAGATGTGTTTTTTAAGTCTAAATAAAACACGGTTTGTGCTAGCTCCATGAAACTTGACAAAATAAAGTAGTTCTAAGTTCTGTCTTGTGGTTTGTTTCCTCTTGAAATAGCCACAAGCAAAGACTGCGTAAAACACATTCATTGGAAAGGTGTTCCAAGCTTCCAAAATACTACTGGTTTTCTGAATACTCGGCAAATTTTTTTTCATCCGACCTTGATGATCTCTGTGGTAATGATCAGTTCACTAAGTCCACTTTACTGCCCAATTTTCACTCTTCTAGGATGAAGCGTTCGTTACCAGTAACAGTTTGAATTTTTAGGTTTCACTCTATTTCCTCCTATACAGATAGATGTGTTTTTTAAGTCTAAATCAAACACGGTTTGTGCTAGCTCCTTGAAACTTGACAAAATAAAGTAGTTCTAAGTTCTGCCTTTGTGGTTTGTTTCCTCTTGAAATAGCCACAAGCAAAGACTGTGTAAAACACATTCATTGGAAAGGTGTTCCAAGCTTCCAAAAACTACTTGTTTTCTGAATACTCGGCAAATTTTTTTTCATCCGACCTTCATGATCTCTGTGGTAATGATCAGTTCACTAAGTCCACTTAGCTGCCCAATATTCACTCTTCTATAATGAAGCTTTCGTTACCAGTAACAGTTTGAGTTTTTAGGTTTCACTCTATTTCCTCCTATATAGATAGATGTGTTTGGAAGTCTAAATCAAACACGGTTTGTGCTAGCTCCTTGAAACTTGACAAAATAAAGTTGTTCTAAGTTCTGTCTTTGTGGTTTGTTTCCTCTTGAAATAGCCACAAGCAAAGACTGCGTAAAACACATTCATTGGAAAGGTGTTCCAAGCTTCCAAAATACTACTGGTTTTCTGAATACTCGGCAAATTTTTTTTCATCCGACCTTGATGATCTCTGTGGTAATGATCAGTTCACTAAGTCCACTTAGCTGCCCAATTTCACTCTTCTAGGATGAAGCGTTCGTTACCAGTAACAGTTTGAATATTTAGGTTTCACTCTATTTCCTCCAATACAGATAGATGTGTTTTTTAAGTCTAAATCAAACACGGTTTGTGCTAGCTCCTTGAAACTGATCAGTTCACTAAGTCCACTTAGCTGCCCAATTTTCACTCTTCTAGGATGAAGCGTTCGTTACCAGTAACAGTTTGAATTTTTAGGTTTCACTCTATTTTCTCCTATACAGATAGATGGGTTTTTTAAGTCTAAATCAAACACAGTTTGTGCTAGTTCCTTGAAACTTGACAAAATAAAGTAGTTCTAAGTTCTGTCTTTGTGGTTTGTTTCCTCTTGAAATAGCCACAAGCAAAGACTGCGTAAAACACCTTCATTGGAAAGGTGTGCCAAGCTTTCAAAAAACTACTTGTTTTCTGAATACTCGGCAAATTTTTTTTCATCCGACCTTGATGATCTCTGTGGTAATGATCACTTCACTAAGTCCACTTAGCTGCCCAATATTCACTCTTCTAGGATGAAGCGTTCGTTACCAGTAACAGTTTGAGTTTTTAGGTTTCACTCTATTTCCTCCTATACAGATAGATGTGTTTTTTAAGTCTAAATCAAACACGGTTTGTGCTAGCTCCTTGAAACTTGACAAAATAAAGTAGTTCTAAGTTCTGTCTTTGTGGTTTGTTTCCTCTTGAAACAGCCACAAACAAAGACTGCGTAAAACACATTCATTGGAAAGGTGTTCCAAGCTTCCAAAATACTACTGGTTTTCTGAATACTCGGCAAATTTTTTTTCATCAGACCTTGATGATCTCTGTGGTAATGATGAGTTCACTAAGTCCACTTAGCTGCCCAATTTTCACTCTTCTAGGATGAACCGTTCGTTACCAGTAACAGTTTGAATTTTTAGGTTTCACTCTATTTCCTCCTATACAGATAGATGTGTTTTTTAAGTCTAAATGAAACACGGTTTGTGCTAGCTCCTTGAAACTTGACAAAATAAAGTAGTTCTAAGTTCTGTCTTTGTGGTTTGTTTCCTTTTGAAATAGCCACAAGCAAAGACTGCGTAAAACACATTCATTGGAAAGGTGTTCCAAGCCTCCAAAATACTACTGGTTTTCTGAATACTCGGCAAATTTTTTTTATCCGACCTTGATGATCTCTGTGGTAATGATCAGTTCACTAAGTCCACTTAGCTGCCCAATTTTCACTCTTCTAGGATGAAGCGTTCGTTACCAGTAACAGTTTAAGTTTTTAGGTTTCACTCTATTTTCTACTATATAGATAGATGTGTTTTTTAAGTCTAAATCAAACACGGTTTGTGCTAGCTCCATGAAACTTGACAAAATAAAGTAGTTCTAAGTTCTGTCTTTGTGGTTTGTTTCCTCTTGAAATAGTCACAAGCAAAGACTGCGTAAAACACATTCATTGGAAAGGTGTTCCAAGCTTCCAAAATACTACTGGTTTTTTGAATACTCGGCAAATTTTTTTTCATCCGACCGTTGATGATCTCTGTGGTAATGATCAGTTCACTAAGTCCACTTAGCTGCCCAATATTCACTCTTCTAGGATGAAGCGTTCATTACCAGTAACAGTTTGAATTTTTAGGTTTCACTCTATTTCCTCCTATACAGATAGATGTGTTTTTTAAGTCTAAATCAAACACGGTTTGTGCTAGCTCCTTGAAACTTGACAAAACAAAGTAGTTCTAAGTTCTGTCTTTGTGGTTTGTTTCCTCTTGAAACAGCCACAAGCAAAGACTGCGTAAAACACATTCATTGGAAAGGTGTTCCAAGCTTCCAAAATACTACTGGTTTTCTGAATACTCGGCAAATTTTTTTTCATCAGACCTTGGTTATCTCTGTGGTAATGATGAGTTCACTAAGTCCACTTAGCTGCCCAATTTTCACTCTTCTAGGATGAACCGTTCGTTACCAGTAACAGTTTGAATTTTTAGGTTTCACTCTATTTCCTCCTATACAGATAGATGTGTTTTTTAAGTCTAAATGAAACACGGTTTGTGCTAGCTCCTTGAAACTGATCAGTTCACTAAGTCCACTTAGCTGCCCAATTTTCACTCTTCTAGGATGAAGCGTTCGTTACCAGTAACAGTATGAATTTTTAGGTTTCACTCTATTTCCTCCTATACAGATAGATGTGTTTTTTAAGTCTAAAACAAACACGGTTTGTGCTAGCTCCTTGAAACTTGACAAAATAAAGTAGTTCTAAGTTCTGTCTTTGTGGTTTGTTTCCTTTGAAATAGCCACAAGCAAAGACTGCGTAAAACACATTCACTGGAAAGGTGTTCCAAGCTTCCAAAATACTACTGGTTTTCTGAATACTCGGCAAAATTTTTTTCATCCGACCTTGATGATCTCTGTGGTAATGATCACTTCACTAAGTCCACTTAGCTGCCCAATATTCACTCTTCTAGGATGAAGCGTTCGTTACCAGTAACAGTTTGAGTTTTTAGGTTTCACTCTATTTCCTCCTATACAGATAGATGTGTTTTTTTAAGTCTAAATCAAACACGGTTTGTGCTAGCTCCTTGAAACTTGACAAAATAAAGTAGTTCTTAGTTCTGCCTTTCTGGTTTGTTTCCTCTTGAAATAGCCACAAGCAAAGAGTGCGTAAAACACATGCATTGGAAAGGTGTTCCAAGCTTCCAAAAAACTACTGGTTTTCTGAATACTCGGCAAATTTTTTTTCATCCGACCTTCATGATCTCTGTGGTAATGATCAGTTCACTAAGTCCACTTAGCTGCCCAATATTCACTCTTCTATAATGAAGCTTTCGTTACCAGTAACAGTTTGAGTTTTTAGGTTTCACTCTATTTCCTCCTATATAGATAGATGTGTTTGGAAGTCTAAATCAAACACGGTTTGTGCTAGCTCCTTGAAACTTGACAAAATAAAGTTGTTCTAAGTTCTGTCTTTGTGGTTTGTTTCCTCTTGAAATAGCCACAAGCAAAGACTGCGTAAAACAACTTCATTTGAAAGGTGTGCCAAGCTTCCAAAAAACTACTGGTTTTCTGAATACTCGGCAAATTTTTTTTCATCCGACCTTGATGATCTCTGTGGTAATGATCACTTCACTAAGTCCACTTAGCTGCCCAATATTCACTCTTCTAGGAGGAAGCGTTCGTTACCAGTAACAGTTTGAATTTTTAGGTTTCACTCTATTTCCTCCAATACATATAGATGTGTTTTTTAAGTCTAAATCAAACACGGTGTGTGCTAGCTCCTTGAAACTGATCAGTTCACTAAGTCCACTTAGCTGCCCAATTTTCACTCTTCTAGGATGAAGCGTTCGTTACCAGTAACAGTTTGAATTTTTAGGTTTCACTCTATTTTCTCCTATGCAGATAGATGTGTTTTTAAGTCTAAATCAAACACAGTTTGTGCTAGTTCCTTGAAATTTGACAAAATAAAGTAGTTCTAAGTTCTGTCTTTGTGGTTTGTTTCCTCTTGAAATAGCCACAAGCAAAGACTGCGTAAAACAACTTCATTTGAAAGGTGTGCCAAGCTTCCAAAAAACTACTGGTTTTCTGAATACTCGGCAAATTTTTTTTCATCCGACCTTGATGATCTCTGTGGTAATGATCACTTCACTAAGTCCACTTAGCTGCCCAATATTCACTCTTCTAGGATGAAGCGTTCGTTACCAGTAACAGTTTGAGTTTTTAGGTTTCACTCTATTTCCTCCTATACAGATAGATGTGTTTTTTAAGTCTAAATCAAACACGGTTTGTGCTAGCTCCTTGAAACTTGACAAAATAAAGTAGTTCTTAGTTCTGCCTTTGTGGTTTGTTTCCTCTTGAAATAGCCACAAGCAAAGAGTGCGTAAAACACATTCATTGGAAAGGTGTTCCAAGCTTCCAAAAAACTACTGGTTTTCTGAATACTCGGCAAATTTTTTTCATCCGACCTTCATGATCTCTGTGGTAATGATCAGTTCACTAAGTCCACTTAGCTGCCCAATATTCACTCTTCTATAATGAAGCTTTCGTTACCAGTAACAGTTTGAGTTTTTAGGTTTCACTCTATTTCCTCCTATATAGATAGATGTGTTTGGAAGTCTAAATCAAACACGGTTTGTGCTAGCTCCTTGAAACTTGACAAAATAAAGTTGTTCTAAGTTCTGTCTTTGTGGTTTGTTTCCTCTTGAAATAGCCACAAGCAAAGACTGCGTAAAACAACTTCATTTGAAAGGTGTGCCAAGCTTCCAAAAAACTACTGGTTTTCTGAATACTCGGCAAATTTTTTTTCATCCGACCTTGATGATCTCTGTGGTAATGATCACTTCACTAAGTCCACTTAGCTGCCCAATATTCACTCTTCTAGGAGGAAGCGTTCGTTACCAGTAACAGTTTGAATTTTTAGGTTTCACTCTATTTCCTCCAATACATATAGATGTGTTTTTTAAGTCTAAATCAAACACGGTGTGTGCTAGCTCCTTGAAACTGATCAGTTCACTAAGTCCACTTAGCTGCCCAATTTTCACTCTTCTAGGATGAAGCGTTCGTTACCAGTAACAGTTTTGAATTTTTAGGTTTCACTCTATTTTCTCCTATGCAGATAGATGTGTTTTTAAGTCTAAATCAAACACAGTTTGTGCTAGTTCCTTGAAATTTGACAAAATAAAGTAGTTCTAAGTTCTGTCTTTGTGGTTTGTTTCCTCTTGAAATAGCCACAAGCAAAGACTGCGTAAAACAACTTCATTTGAAAGGTGTGCCAAGCTTCCAAAAAACTACTGGTTTTCTGAATACTCGGCAAATTTTTTTTCATCCGACCTTGATGAT